>NW_025920147.1:626505-819004 GCF_902686445.1 Sciurus carolinensis
CCTTTTTAAAAGAAAACCCCAAAATAATACTGACTGGTTTAATTGTATTTTCTAAAAATGCAAACATATGTCATCAATCATAGTGCTTATGAGATGTTCAGAGAAGTCCTGATTACTATGCAGAAATTGTATAAAAGACATTGAATCTTGCAATTACAATAGATGTTCCAGAAGCAGAGTAAGATGGTAGCTGAGTAAGATCTCCCAGATATCATCTCCTTACAGACATACTGAGTTGAAGAACTATTCATGAATCAAACTACCTTCCCAAGAGCTATGGAAGCCAAACAAGAGACCATAGTGCCTGCTATTACTATAAGAAAATGGAAAAACTTTCCTATGTACATATATGAGTATAGCACATTGAGGTTATCATTGTATACATCCACAAGGAATTAATTTTTAAAAGAACTGTGGGTAAATGGCAGAAAGATCATAGAGGGAAGGAAGCAGGCATTGAGGGGAGGGAAGGGGAAGGAGAAAACTAGGGTCTGAATTAGAACAAGATATATTCCATGCTTGTATAATGATGTCTAAATGGAATCTACATCATGTATAACTAAAAAGAATCAATAAAAAACAATGAAAGAGTCACTGAAGGAGGGAGGAATTATTGCGAATGAAGCCCATTTTGCTAGCCTTGCAGTATGACAATTATTGAAGTGATGACTTTTGCAAAAGGGAGATTATTCACTTCTTGGCCCAATGTGAGGAGGTGAGAGCCCCAAGCCTCAAATCTGCCTCCCCAGAGTAGGACTTAGGGGTATATATGGAATAAAGAAACAGGGTGGTCATGGGATAAGCAAAAAACAGATTAAGTGGTAAGTTTATAGAAATTAATGCCTACATCAAGAAAGCAGAAAGATCTCAAATAATCTATTACTGATATCCATGAACTAGAAGAATAAAAATAAACCAAACACTAAAGTAATAGAAGAAAAGAAATAACAAAATCAATACTGAAAAAAGTTAAAGACTGAAAAATATGAGATCAACAACAACAACAACAAAGAGCTGGATTTTTGAAAAGATAAGCAAAAATTTAAGATCTTCAGGTAGTCTAGAAAAAGAAAAGACTCAAGTTAAACCAGAGGAAAAAAATAGAGACATTACAACTGACACTACAAAAATACAAAGAAAAGATCATTAGAAATTATTAAGAATAAGTTTATGTCAAAAATTTTCTTAACCTAAAAGAAATGGACAAATTCCTGGACATAAACATCTTATCAAGATTCATTCATGAAGAAATAGAAATCTGAACAGACCTAAAATAAGTAAGGATGAATCAGTCATAATAGGACCCTTATCAAAGAGAAGACCAGGCCCAGAGATTTACACTGCTGATTCTGTCAAACATTTAACAAACTAATACCAATTATTTTTTGAGTTTTTCAAAAAAAGGAAAAGAATTATTCCATTAAAACATTTTGTGGGATCACTATTAGCCTGATATCAAAACCAGATAAGGACAGAACCAAAAATAAAAATACTGGCCAATATTTGTGATGTAAATAGATGCAAAACTCCTCACAAAATATTAGCATTCATTAGTACATTAAAAAGAGTTGTTAACCATGATAAAGTGAAATTCATCCCAGGGATGCAATGATGGTTTGACATATGCAAATCAATAAACATTATACAAGATTCCAACAAGGTGAGGACAAGAACCATATCATCATCTTGATAGATGTAGAAAAAGCATTCGATAAAATTCAACGTTCTTTTATGATGAAAACACTGAACAAATTTAGGTGTAGTAGGAATGTACCTCGACTCAACATAATAAAATCAATTTATCATTATTCAATGGCTAGCATGATACCAAATGAGAAAAAGATGAATGCCTTTTCTGTAATATCTAGAACAAGTAAGATGCCCACTGTTTTAGTTTGCATCTCATCAATTTTCTCTAAATAGGGGTGCAGGCCTGATAAGAACAACTTAGAGGGGAAGAGCATTTGGAACTCAATTTTGGAGGTCCCAATCTGTAGATGATGAACTCCATTTCTCCAAGTCCAAAGTGAAGCAGCACATCATGGCAGAAGGGGAGGAAAGCTACTTAGCTCATGGCAGGATCCAGAAGTTGGAGAAGGAGCAGACAAAAATAGGGCCACAGGGCATCTTTACCCTTGCAGGGTGTGCTCCCAGTGTCTCAGCTCCTCCCGTTGTGCCCGACCTGTTTACAGTTACCACACAAAGTCAGTTCATTCAAACTAAGATGGACTGATGTTGTGCCCAAAGGCTCGAGACCCCGCAAAGACCACCAGAGACCACGATAATGCAAGCAGCAAAGAGTCATTTATTACACAGCTCGAGCTTGGTCCTCTGCGTCCTTAACCGGTGACGCTAAGAGAGGCCCCCAGCCCTCGTTAGCAGGGTTTATATAATAAAGGCAAACAGTTATACAGTGTTCTTTCTAATTAGTTACATATACAATTGTAAAGCATGTTATCTTAAGTTCTGAGTCGCTCTGACCTCCGGAGGAGGGTTATCGTTAGCAAGGTTTGTTCTCGGGTCAGCTCCCCTGGCCTTCACAGATAAGATGGGAGAGGTCTGTGTTTATACATTCTTTACCATTTTTACGACCGGGGCTGTGGGCAATTTGGGAAAGCCTGTGTCTCTATCTTTCACTGATCATGCTACAGATCTCAAAATTTAATCATTTTACCATGGAGATAGATTTGTTTTACCTTATTTAAACACTATGTGATGAATGCATGTATCAAAACATCACATTATCCCATTGATACATATTTTTGTTATATTTATTGATTTTAAAACACATTTGATTTGAATAAAAATAAATAAATATTAGGTGTTCCAGAATAAAATAAGAAATGAAGATACTAGATTTCTGTTTGCTTCTAGGTTTGTGGCTCCTTTCATAACACTACTTCATTTTCCTGTTCAAATTGATGAACTTCTGCTCTCATTACTGGTTTTTATTAAACCCAGTTTCTGGGGCTGAAACACTACTAGTGTTTAGTCCTTACAAGTTTCTAGTTCTATTTTCTCCAGACTTTGTAGCTACAGATTGTCCCATCTGTTTTTTTTTTTTTTTCTGAATTCAGAGCATTGACATCATCTAAAAATTCCCATTCTTAGGACCCAGGCATCCAAGCTCATTCCCTTGGATAGTACTATCTTCAATCAAGTTTCTGCCATCTTTGGCATCATTAAAGACACAACTTTTCTCTAAAAGTGGGTACAGTTTGTGCAGAGGAGAAAGGGAGATGGGGTTTCCCTGTAAAATTCAGAACTCAATAGCTTAGCCCACAGTCCAGAAGAGGCAATGAATGTGGCAATAAACACAAAACAAAAGAGGAGAATGCTCAAAG
Organism: Sciurus carolinensis; assembly: GCF_902686445.1. Classification (NCBI taxonomy): domain Eukaryota; kingdom Metazoa; phylum Chordata; class Mammalia; order Rodentia; family Sciuridae; genus Sciurus; species Sciurus carolinensis. Next base: position 629,850 of record NW_025920147.1, read on the forward strand.
GGAGAGTTTTATAAATTACGTTATGGTGTGCATAACTTGGGGCTTGCTGGATAATTTTTTCATCGTTATTTTTTATTTTTTCAGCCTGCATTTTGAGTCATTGTACACAAATGGGGTACAACTTTTCATTTGTATGGTTGTGCACAATGTAGATTCATACCATTGTGTAATCACACATGTATATAGGGTAATGATTTCTGTTTCATTCCACCGTCTTTCACACTCCCCACCCCTTCCTCCCTCTCATTTCCCTCTCCATAATCTAAAGTTTCTCCATTCTTCTCTCACCCTCCACCACCCCACCCCCATTATGTATCATCATCCACTTATCAGAGAGAACATTTGGCCTTTGGTTTTTGGGGATTGGCTTATTTCAGTTAGTATGATATTCTCTAACTCCATTCATTTATCTGCACTGGATAATTTTTGAAAAGCAACAGTTTTCAAAATAAAGTCACCACTAAACCTAGTGGAGTATGTTGTCCTGGCAATTCTAAACATTTCTGGCTACATATATAGGCAAGTTTGTCAAAGAAGAATAGGAAAAAAAGGAATTTTTCTACGTTGATTATACATAAAATTTAGAAATTATATGTTTACTTTGGGAACTATAAGACTTATACTTCAAGCAAAAGCAATGTGATTGCCAGCTTTTTATTTCTGGGACCAAAATAACTGACATGAACAATTTGAGTAAAAAGGCTTATTACGGCTCATGGTTGCAGAGGGTTCAGCTCATAGTCAGCTGGCCCCAAGGCAGAAGGGAGTGTTGAAGGGAAGCTTCTCAGCTCATGGCATCAAGGACAGGGTGGGGAGCAAGAGGTAGTTTCCAAGGGCATACCCTCAGAGACCTACTTCCTCCAACCATGCTTCACCTGCCTATAATTTTCACCTGTTCCCAGGAGTCCATTCAAACTATCGATCCTTCAAGGGATTAATCCACTGATGAGATCAAAGCCCTCATGATCCTATCAGTTCCCCAAATCCCCAATTTTGGAGATTTTTGTATTGGAGAACAAGTCTTCACATGAGTTTTGGGTGGCATTCCAGATCTAAACCATTGAAACAAGTAAAAAAATGACATGTGTAAGTTGAAGGAAAAATCAGTCAAAAAAATCATACTTGATTCTGAAAAAGAATTAGAAAAGGAAAGTAGATGACACTTAAGAGACATTAAGTTCATTTGATCGAATGTATTATAGCAAATACCAGTGTCCAGTTCAAGAGGCAGAAAGGAAATTAGTTTGAATATCTCAGCACTGTACTCAGCAATAGTAGGATCCCTACTTCCCTGGTGAAATCAGGGAAGGCAAGATAATCTAAAGATCACCTTAAAGACCCAGAAAAGATTACTTTAGATGTAGTCCAACTATAAAGACATTGACAGATTTGGAGCAAGGGAATAATGTGTACCTTCACATATTACATCTACTCTATCTACAATTTTTCCACTTTTTAATTGATATGGATGAAAGTTGTCTAGGTGAGTAGTGTCAAATTAAATAGCAATTTGAGAAACTGAAATTTTGGGGAAAGTGAAGGAAGAAGTTTGGAGGGAGTTTCAACTAGAGAATATAAGCTATACCACTGTATTGATCTAGTTTATTATTGTGCTACTGTGTCAGATATTATTCAAAAACATGATTTCATCAGGCTAGTATATTGAAAACCACAGTGAAAAGTAATAAAGTTATAAAATCTAGAGATGCAAAAGATCTTTCAAACCTAAAAAATATTTCAAGTTGATGGCTACATGCCTCAAAAATGCGTGAAATAAATTTTCAGGTCAACAAATGGTTTGGAGTTATTAAATTATGGACAGAAGACCTGAAACCTCTAGGCAGGAGATAACTTGCCTAAAGTCTCACAGAACTTGATAATTGAGAAGAAAATAGTCTCCAGGTCTCCTGCCTCTTGGGATTATTCTTGTTTTTTAACTTGGACCATGAATTTCAATTTTTGACATAACTTTACAAAGCATTCTTGGAATTAAAATTTTATATTAGTAAATCCATCAGCTAATCCCAGAATACATAGATTTAAATTCCTGAGCTGATTAATTAACTATATTAATTATAATCACAGAACTAATGTTCTTCACCAAAACTAGGTCTAATTCATGTTTTGCTAAATTTTTATGGTTATTCTTATTTATTCAAAACTCAATTCTTGACCAGCTCTAATAGCTTACTTAGTCTCATTTGAGAAGAAATGTCATGAACATTTGCATGCTTCTTTAGTAGAACTCTCTTAATCCATCTTAAAAGATAATTATTTTTCCCAATTTATTCTAAAAATAATGGTATCTTTTTTATTAGCACATTGTTTATTACAGAATTTAGGAATTTATCTGTTGTCAATCTGGTTACTTCACATCAACATTTCAACAGTGAATTCTGCAAAACTTTTTAGTACTTTACAAAGAAAATCTCTATTACATTGTTGAACTCCCATCATTTTGGGGTACAGTTAAGGTACAATGTACTTGACCAGATGCTGTGGGAAAAACACCAAAAGGACCATTTTCATGCTTGTGGAAAGAATACCTAAATGAAAACATTTCAATAAGGAGAAAGCTTTGGAGCAGTGAAAGAGTAACCTAGAAATGAGGGCAGGTCTGACTTAAAATCAAAATAATGCTTGGTGAAGAAGATTCATAGTGCAGAGTATAGATACTATACCATTTCAATTTCATCTTTCTTACTACCACCAGCACGAACCCCTCCCACCACCATAAGAATTGTCTATACATGTTGTACTGCAGACCTACCCTGCTATGAGGGACTTTGGGACTTCTGGACAGTGCTTCTTCTACATTCTCTACCAGTTCTAACTTTAGCCTGGAGCACTTGTCCTCCAAATTATCCTCAATTTAGCAACCTTTCATTCCATTGTTATTGTTTTGTTGTCAATTCCATGTTGTTGTTGGGTTTTTTGAGCAGATCCTTTCACCAAAATCTATCTTTGCTTAAAGGAAAATTCTTACACCTCAGATGAGAATTAAATAGGCCTGAAATTCTCTGCCAACATGGACTGAAAGAGAAGAACATGACCTCTTGTATATTTGTTCTGAAATTCACTGGCATTTAATGTCAATGATACGTTATATCAGAAGACTAAAAGATACTGCCTCCAGAAAATCAATGCTAAAATATTCTTGTTTTTGGTAATCTAAGAAATAAATATCTTTTACACTATTATCATGATTCTTTAGTATTTTTTCCACCTAATTATCAGAAGAGAGTAAGGTCTTAAGAAATGATACAAATGTCATTTCATTTAATATTATTTAAAGGCAAAAGACATTTCAAAGTTGATGCATAACAGTTCCTCTAGGGTCTAGAGGACAGCAGCTTTTCTTAGCCCATTCAGACTGCTATAAAAAATGCTATAATTTAAGTCACTTACAAACAATGGAAAATTCATTTCTCACAACTCTAGAGGTTCAAGATCACATTTAGCATCTGATGAGGACCTGATTCCTGATTCAGAGATGCTGCCCTTGCACTGTGTCCTGACATGGGCTAACTTGCTCTCTGGGGTCCCTTTTATAAGGACACTAATCCCATTTATTATGACTTCTCTCTCATGACCTAATTAATCATGTCCTAAGATCCACCTCCTAATGTCATCACCCTAGGAGTTAGTATTTCAATATATAAATTTCATGGGGACATGACATTCAGACCATAGCAGAGAAGTCGCCCATGTGAGACAATTTCAGCATGTAAGTCAGGTGGGGCAACTAAGTGAGAGCATAAAAGGGTTGGGCCAAAGTACAACAATGGGCATTGGGACACACACACACCAAAAACAAAAAGAAAAAATGAAAGAAATGATACAGGAAAATTATGACCATTGAATAGAAGTTTGCATTAGTAAGGAATGCTTCCCTCTTCCTAGATAAAAACCATTTTGTGTTCTTGGAGGATGAGAAATAATTTCAGTTATAAATAAATTGTTGCACAGACTGAGGAGGAAGAGGAGGAAGAAAACAGTGACAGGGAAGAAGAAGAAGAAGAAGAAGAAGAAGAAGAAGAAGAAGAAGAAGAAGAAGAAAATACAGATAAAACCAATATTATTCTTTTCTAGGTAATACTGATTAGCTAGAACCTCACAAACTTTTATATTCATTCACTCTTGGAGTGTCAACTCCTATCTGTAAGCTGATGTGGCCCTGAGATTAAACATCCACCCTGACTTTGATTCTGAACTTCCTTATACATTCCTAAACACTGATGTTGCAAAGGTAACATACAAAAAAACTTTGTGATATGCTTTACAATAGTGGCTTCCCTTACTATCCTAGTATTCAGTGTATAGTATCTACAAATTTGAGCATTCATTTTTGGTTAGTTGTATGTAATTAGCTCAAATTTTGGCACTCAGCTTTGTCATCATCAACATTCTTGTTAATATAATGGCACTCAGCTTTGTCATCATCATTCTTGTTAATATAATGATCTAATTTAATTATGAATTTTCAAATTAGATGGGCAAATTAAGTGAACTAGTTTATCCTCTCATTACTCTAAAAGACAACCTCCTGCATGTGGTGATCAATGTGACTACATTTTCTTAAATTCACATTTTGTAACATCCAATGCTAAGGCATGTCTGTACCAGTTTGACATTCACAGATAATACACAGTATCTCACTGCCTAACTAAAACAGATTTAATTGTTAAACAAGATTTCAAGCAACTGAACTTCATTTTAATAACAAATAAGCTACAAGGCAATTTTCAATTTCAGCAAGCTTTTTATTTTTTCTCCAGTGGTATGTCACTGCTGATTCCTGAAATTATATTAAAATCGAACCAGATTTTGAAGTGTACATACAGGGGTTTTTCTTTTGTCAGTTGATGAAGGATTGTTATTACAATTTAAGTAAATTGGCATTTATAAGATGCATTTCACTACACTGTATATTTCAGAACATGATGATTGAGCATGAACAAAGGTTGAATATCCTCCAGTGACAGGAGTGTTCCTAATTAGGCACCTGGTGTTGCAAATACTAACCTCTTCTACAGGAACATTAAAAGATGTTAGGAACTAAGCCCTAGAAAAAGTAATTTGTTGGTTATTAAGACAATCAGATCAATAATGCATTGTATTTTCAAAGTTCTCTAAAGTTTCTACTCTTAAGAAAATTTGCTATGTAAGTCTTGGTGTTTGTATCATATAATAATTATTTCCCTATAAAATTGCATATTGGTAGAGTTGAGACAGAAGTATGTAAATTTGGAGGGTTCAAAGAAAATCTGGCTTATAAGAAAAATCACATAGCACTCTTTTAATGAGCAAGAAAAAGTTAATGCAATACAAAAAAATGCAACTTGAATTTTGTTTGTCTTAATTACTAACCTAATTACTGTTTCTTCCCATTTGTCCTTTATTCTTCAGTAACGACCACTAAAATTGTAATTGGCAATTAATATAGAAAAAATTTTAGGAATTTTGTCAGCACTGACCCACAAAATAGGGCTTACAAAGGTTTAGACCTATATCAATAGAAGAAAAGACTGAGAATACCAAAGCAAGGAAAAGTATACAAAATATCTCAGGTAGAAACAAAAAAAATGTCAGGTCATTCTAAGTGGGACTTTTTAACTTCATCAGCAAATAAATGTGGTAGTGACTTATTTTAGAATTAAAGGAGTAGCATAAAAATCACAAAAATATTAAAAGATAGCAGCAACTGAGTTGCAGGATTATCAGTAAAAACAATGGGACTCATTTTAGACCAAGAATGGTAGGTTGGTGTATAAATGTGAACTTTCATGCAAACAATAGTTTTTCTAAACAATAAAACAAAATAAGAAAATGGGGACAGAGAAGTTCTGTGAGAGAAATTTTTCTAAATTTCAGAGTTACTTAATTACTGATGTAGGTGTGATTCCTTGACTTAATGGATCTGTATGTGTTGACTGTGACATTTGAGGATAAGGGCTGAGAGAAGTGTGTGAAGAAATATTGAACTGGAAAGATGGGTTGATAAGTGGGAAAATGTAAATTGAATTAAAGGTCTTACATTAGTTATAATTTAAAAATCTGAAAGCCATAATCATTTTTCTCCCATCTTGACCAAATATTATGAATTGGAAGATGAATAGAAACAAAAAATAAGATGTGAATGATACTTTATACGTTATGATTTTGCAATTAAAAAAAGCAATTAATTCTTCTTTGTTAGTTTCTTCTTTCTATCAAGTTTCCATTTGCAATAACTAAAGCTGTCACTATTTGTTGATGACATGATCCTATATTTAGAAGATCCAAAAACTCCACTATAAAACTTCTAGAACTAATAAATTAATTCAGCAAAGTAGCAGGATATAAAATCATATGCATAAGTCTAATGCATTTCTATTCATAAGCGATTAATCCTCTGAAAGAGAAATTAGGAAAACTACTCCATTCACAGTAGTGTTAAAAAAAAAATACTTGGGAATTAATCTAACAAAAGAGGTGAAAGACCTGTACAATGAAAACTACAGAACATTAAAGAAAGAAATTGAAGAAAACCTTAGAAGATGAGAACCTCTCCCATGTTCTTGGATAGGTAGAATTAACATTGTCAAAATGGCCATTCTACCAAAGGCACTATACAGATTCAATACAATTCCAATTAAAATCCCATGACATTCCTCATAGAAATAGAGAAAGCAATCATGAACTTCATTTGGAAGAACAAGAGACCTCAAATATCCAAAACAGTCCTGAATAGAAAAGTGAAACAGGAGGTATCAAAATACCAGACATTAAACTATACTACAGAGCAATCATAACAAAAACAGTATGGTTTGGCACCAAAATAGACAGACAGACCAATGTTACAGAATAGAAGACACAGAGACAAAACCACATAAATACAGTCACCTCATACTAGACAAAGGAGTAAAAACATACAATGGAGAAAAGATAGCCTGTACAACAAATGGTGCTGGTAAAACTGGAAATCCATATGCAGTAAAATGAAATTAATCCTCTAACTCTCACCCTGCACAAAACTCAATTCAAAATGAATCAAAGACATAGGAATTAGACTAGAGACCCTGCACTTAATAGAAGACAAAGTAGGCCCAAATTTTCATCATGTTGGTTTAGGATCAGACTTCCTCAATAAGACTCCCAAAGCACAAGAAATCAAGGCAAGAATCAATAAATGGATGGACTTCAACTAAAAAAGATTTTTCTCAGCAAAGGATACAATCAAGAATGTGAAGAGAGAGCCTACAGAGTGGGAGAAAATCTTTTCCACACACAATTCAGATAGAGCACTTATCTCCAAAATTTATAAAGAACTTACAAAACTTTACAACAAAATACAAAAAACCCAATCAATAAATGGGCCAAGGACTTGGACAGACACTTTACAGAAGAAGACACGCAGGCAATAATAAATATATGAAAAAATCAACATCTCTAGTAATTAGAGAAATACAAATTAAAACATCTCTAAGATTTTATCTTACTCCAATTAGAATGGCTTTTATCAAGAACACAAACAATAATAGATGTTGGTGTGGATGTGGAGAAAAAGGCACACTTTTACATTGCTGATGGAGTTGCAAATTGGTGCAGCCACTCTAGAAAGCAGTATGGAGAATCCAAAGAAAACTTGGAATGGACCCACCTTTTGACCCAGTTATCCCACTCCTCATTTATACCCAAAGGACCTAAAATCACCAAACTACAGTAACACAGCCACATCTATGTTTATAGCAGCTCAGTTCACAATAGCTAGATTGTGGAACCAACCTAGATGCCCTTCAACAGATGAATGGATAAAGAAACTCTGCTATATATACACAATGGAATACTATTCAGCCATAAAGAAGAATAATATTATGGCATTTGCAAATAAATGGATGGAGTTGGAGAATATCATGCTAAGTGAAATAAGCCAAGCCCAAAAAACCAAAGGTCAAAGTTTTCCCTGATAAGTGGAGAATGATATATAATGGGGGTGGGGTGGGGAATGAGAGAATAATGGGGAACTTTAGAATATGTAAAAGAAAATGAGAGGGAGGGGGTATGAAAAATGGTGGAATGAGACAGACATCATTGCCCTATGTACACATGTATGATTACACAAATGGTATGAATCTTCATTGTGTACAACCATCGAAACAAAATTAAGTACCCCATTTGTGTACAATGAATCAAAATGCAGTTTGTAAAAAATTAAAACTAAATAAAAATAAAAAAACACACCAGCACAAGTACTAATAACAGCTACCTAAGACCTTCCTCTAAAAAACATTGATATCAAGATTGTGTGAAGATTTACATGTTCTAAAAAGAATTTCTCAACATAAAATCAGTCCAACTAACATTGGTGACATGTTGGGTGCATTTTTGAATTTTAACTCACATTGAATTTCCTAACCTTCAATTTTTTGTTGCACCACTGCTGTCTTGTATATATTTATTCTATGACCATATGATGTGTATCATATCTCCTTATAATCTATGAATTTTAACATATTTTACTGTCTGCTTCATATCTATTTTTAAATCATCATTTCTAATTTCATTTGATATTCTTGAGATAAAATTTTTTAAGGAATCAGATCTTTATAATTTAATAAATGTACACAAAGTGAAATACAGACATATGCAATATTTAGGCATTCAAATGCATCACACATATGCGTGGGTATGTGTCTTAAAATTGAAGTGAGATGATACTGAACACAACACCTAATAACTGTAAAGAAGTCACTGATAGCGGAGCATACATTTACTATTTTAGTTTAGCTAAATATTTATAAGAAAGTACCTTTTCTTTTTGCATTATAACCCTAGTTACTTTCCCATTGTCTTTCTAGATTTTTTCAACTACTTTAGGTGTCTGAACTAATTCAGTTCCAATGCATATTTAAGCAAATATTAAAACATAATATTAATAAATTGTGTTTTATAAACTAGTGCTCATGGATATGCTATTTTAAAATCATTGCCTTTGTTACTACTTCATGAGTTTCAATTATTTATTATATAGCAAGCATCATTGTTCACCCAGATTGAAAATCCATCCAAACAATTTAAAATTTTTGTACAAGAAATGTACCTCAACTAGAGTATCGGGGCTTTTGTCCAAAATGTTTTCAGTTCCCATTAATTTCTATTATCTGAAAACCTACCAATAAATAGTGTAAAACTTGGAGCAATGTAACATTACATTACATCATCAATATTGAAAATAAATCTCAACATAATTTACTGTCACTAGCAATGTAGTGAAATATTTCACTTTATATTTCTTTCCATAAGTATGTGATGGATTTCAAAATTTCACAGTTAAATGTATATGTGACATTTATAATTAATTTTAATTTGAAATATACCACTTTATTTTACCATCTTTTATTTTCTTTTGGTCATAACACTGAATATTGACTACAGTAGTTCCATACTTCTTTAAGGCTACGGCTAGGTTAGGGTGTTGCAGTGTGCCAGCAGATGCTTTTTTTTCAAATGCTTCTTAAATGCTTTTTTTTTTCTGCCTCATAATTTTGTTTACATTTGCTGTGGATGTTTTAGAAATCACCTAGATTGTTTGGTACAGGAAGGAAATCAATCCTGGACTGGTTAATTACTTGAAATCTTCCTATTTTTCTTGGATACATTTTCATCCTTACAAAAATTGGGGATTATTTTAATCCTTTCTAATACAGCTCAGATAAACTTCCCACAATAACTTTATTTATATGGTAATACTATTTTTATATTCAAAGTAAATCACAATGTTCTGGAAGAAAAACACTTAATATTGTAAAATAAGCTACAGCTTGAAATTTTTGCATGCAGTTTTAACAAAAAAAATTGGAAGAAAGAGTAAGGTTTACATGAAAAAATATGCATTTATTCTAATAAATGATTTTTTACACATCTCAGTCTTTTTGTGCTTTAAAGTTGGCTTGGGCATTTAGTTACAAAGATTCCTGTTTTATTCACATCCAAAAATGAAATGGAAAAGAAAAGGAAAACAGAATAAAATAAAACATTATGAATCTGGAGGTGGCTCGCACTGCAGCTCCTCTGTGGGATCACTGAGTGGCTGCTCTGCTCACCTGGCCCAGAGCACAGCCTGGGCACCCACCGCCAGCATGGAGGCTCATCTCAAAAGGGTCTCAGAGTATACAGCTTAAAGAAATTTAGATACTTAAAGTTGATTTCCATGGAAACCTTGTCATTCTCTGATGACAGTTGTGGCAGCTTTGCTTCTGATGGTTTTGCAAAGGAGAGACTGCAGGCAAACCACCAAGGCTGTAGGCCCTGCAGCCAGTACAGACCCTCTGGACCTCTCAGGGTGGCCATGAAATTCCCAGTACAAACTACCAGGGGTCAATCAACAAAAAACTGCACCCCCAAGCCCTCCAAGAATTTTGCCACCGATTCCAATTCTGATCAGAAAATGAAAGCAGCTAGAACTTTCTTGAGAAAATGGTTTTAAATATACAATACATTGCTGTATAACTCCTCACAGTTAAGACTTTGTTGCCACTGATTTCTTCCACCCTGAAGTTAAGTCCTGCATCCTGTTTACAGTCATCCAAAAGGTCCATGGGCAACATTGCACTGCACTACTTAAAATTACTACCTTAAGAGACATTCTGGGAAGTTAGGATGGAGAAACCTCAGAGTCGTCTGATTTATAGTTTTGCTCTAAAGTTTTTATAAACTTGATAATAATTAGTCTATCATTCTTTGCAGTTTCTTCTATTATCCCTGGGTGTTGCTTTGCACAGGGATTTTAATCTGGTTTTAAGCATTTTATCACAATGGGAAGTGCCTTTTCAAAGATAAGTAGCTTTCAATTTTTTTTGTTTTGTTTTGTTTTTTTCTTTTTTAACTTGTTATCTCTGCCATTTTGTTTCTGGGCAGATTTCATGTGTCACGCTTTCACTTTTCTTTTCCATAAATCATTATTTGGTAGAAGTGGAGTCATGTGAGTAACACACCAACTAAGTCTTTCCAGGCCTTTGGAACATCATTGATTGCTCCTACAACACCTCTGCTATAGAGGAAACATGCAGTCTTCTCCTTCATAAAGAAAATTTGAAGGGCAACATGCACACACTGCTCAGAGAAAGCAAAATCCAGGTCACACCTCAGACACCACTGGGTCTAGTTGTGGCTCCTGAGAGTCCCAGGTAACATCCAGAGACAGTGTTGCAGGAGTTCAACCAAGTCCTTCCTCAATGCTGCTGATCTTCCTGTCAGCTGCACAACCTTGAGGAAGACAGTGACTCACCCAGCATGTAAGGAGAGGAGGTAGGCATCCTCAAAGAGGTGAACTAAAGATGCTTCTGCCACCTCTTGAAGGGCCAACAGGGTCTGGGCTTGCCAATTGAAGACCACCCCACGTTGAATTTCAGACCTATTTCTCTTGTCAGGCGGCTGAAGGGACGCTTCCTTATCAAGAGGTCTGTGCTCTTCTGCAGCATTTTGACCTGCTTAAGCCAGACATTTCTCCTCCGCTTAGAGGAAGAACCTAGGGAAGCTCCCACTGCAGGGTACCGGACTACGGGGCGTCTCACTAGGGCCTCGGGCTTGAGGCTCTGGTGGTGCAGGCTTATGTTCTTCTGTCTCTTTTTCACTGCTTCCATGGCCTTCATGCTGTGTCCCTGTCCCTTTTTCTATGTCTTCCTCCCTCTTTGTAGACATTTCCAGATTACACACAGTCTCCCCCTGCTCCTGTAAGCACCAGGGGCTGTTGGACTCACGGGATTAGAAACCCCTCCACACCTCCACAGTTCAGTGGGCACCTGGCCTTCTGAGTGCAGCCACATGAAGAGCCCTCTCTAGTCCACCTGTGGGCTCTGAGGAGGTGGCGGGCCTTCTCAGCACTGCAAGCCCAGTCTGGCCTTGCTTGCTTCGGATTGTCTAGCCTGGGGTGTGGAGCAGGGAGGTTGGAATCTGGCCTGCTCCCAGGTGGGCAGGATCATGCCCGGCTGCAGATACGTCCTGGCTGGGTGATGTCTGCAAATGATTTCCACTCAATCATGGTTTCTACCTCTGGGAAATGGGTCTATACCAGTGTCAAAGAGTTGGACTTGCTGTGAGCCAGGCTTGTTGTGCTAAAATGATTTGCTTTTTGTGTTGTACTTGGTGAATATTGCCCACTGCTATAATTATTCTTGTCATCTCTCCTGTATTTCCATTTAAAATCTGTGCCTGGGTTTCCTCATCTGGAAAATGGGGAGAATATTTCATGACACTGGGTGGTAGTGTAAAGTGGATGACCTGATTCATTATGGTTGGGTCTTGCAATGTCCCCCAGGAGCTAATGGGTTGAAGGATTTACCCCTGGGCAGCAATGTCCAGGTTTGGGGGAAGGGAGAGGACCAGGAGTGTGTTTTGACCTCATCCTGAATGAACCCATTGGATGGATTAATGATTTGACTGGATGACTAGGGGGTGGAATCTTTCTGGAGAAAATGGGTCACTGGGTGATGCCCTAGAGGGTTTCATCTCCCTGGGTTCTTCCCCTCTCTCTGCTTGCCAGCTGCCATGACCTGACAGCTTTCCTTTGCCACACTCTTCCACCATGATCTTCCTCACTTATGCTCTGAAGCAATGGAGCCAGCCTCAAACTGTGAGCCAAAATAAATCTTTCCTTCTTAATTTTGTTCATGTCAGTTATTTTCATCTCAGTGGTGATGCACTGAATAACATAATGTAGTTGAAGACTTGGGGTGTAGTAGGTGCTCCATAAACTGCTTTTCTTCTTTCTCAGATTAACTTTAGGACTGTGGCAGAGCCCACCAGTCCCTCTCTGTGCCTCAGCTTCCTTGTCTGGAATAAGATCAGCACAGAGCACCCCCTGAGGTCTCTTGATCAAGGTTGACTGGACGGGTGTTCCCAGGGTGGCTGCCAGTCAGTGGTGTCTCCACAGTGCCAAGAAGTGGCCACTCTAGATCACCATGGGGTAGGCTTGAGTCAGGGGTTAGGGACCAGGGTGTACTTGACCTCTCCAACACTGCTGGAGGCCCCATACCATTTATGCAAATGTACCAAGATCCACAATCAAAGAAATCTACTCAGGGACACATGGTCATGACAGGAGAATAAAGACCAAGCTCCTGTGCTAGGTGACCTCAGAGTGCTGGGGTGTCCTTGGGGCAGTTTATCTCTCTAAGCCTTGCTTTTCTCACCACATCAGACCACCTGGATACTTCTGGTGGCAGTTGCATCCTCTGTCTCTGTGACCATTCCAGGGCTATATTGCTTGGTAGTTCACAGCTTTACAGAGTGCCTACTCTATCTACCCAGAAAAACAATAATGACAACTCAATAATAGTAGTTTCCAGTTGTGGAAGTTTCTTCTAGGTCAGGCCTTGTGTGCTGCATGTGGTCAGCACCAGCTCATTTAATGAACATGAGACTGAACTTTCTAAACACTTTAGCAATTCACTCATTTAAGCCTTCGAGCACAGTGAGACTTAGAGTGCTGAGTGTTCTGATTATTAATTCATTCACCAGGTATTTTATTGAGCACTTATGTGCTAGGCTCTGTTCTCAGGACGGGGGCCCCTGGTGAATAGCACAGGTACCATCTTGAACCCTGCTGGCTCCCATTTGAGTGGTGGGATCTGCAGTAAACAAAAAAGACTCCATGGATATAAAACTGGAGATTCACTTCCTGGAGGAAGTGAAGAGGAGCAGTGAGGGTAAAGGGGAGGTAGGCAGCGTAGTCAGGATGGAAGGTCATGTTTCCACAGAGGCTGGAGGGAGCATAAGAAGTCTCAATTCATGAAGACCCAGGGAGCAGTTTGTGCAAAGGCCCTTCAGTGGGAATAAGCTGATATCATTGAGAATCTGAAAGGCAGTCTAAAGCAGTTTCATTCCCAGCACATCCTCTGAACCTCAAGACTCCATTGGGCACAGAGGATACTGGGCCTCTGGGAAAATCACCAGGAAAACTAACAGAAAAACCATTCCTGGACACCCTTCAGGGTCATCTAACAGGCTCTGTGGACATAGGACTGGCTCAGGTCTTTGTTGTCTCCTCGGTGATAGCAGAATTTGCATCCTTCACACAGCTCCCTGTGAACGGTGGTTTATTTATTTCCTGTCCAGGGAACCTTACAGTCCTTACCCTCACAGGGATAAGCCACGTCCCTGGCTTACAGACACCCCAGCATGCTGACCCACCTTCACTTTGCTCAGAACACCAGGCGAGCTGCAGTTGGGCAGGCACCCAACACTAAGCCTGCTCCCTGCTGGTGCTGAAAATCTCACTTCATGTGTTGGAGGAAATTTTCAGAGGGACAAGGGGCTTGCTCAGGTGGCAGAGCCAGGGCCTTCAGGACCACATACCAACATCCCTCTCCAATCATTCATTGCTGCCACCACTGAAGGTACTCCCAATCTTTAGGGGTGAGGCACGCTTCAGTGCTGGCAGTTAAGTTTCAACCACATCCAGTTATTTGAGAACTGAGACAACCGCCCTGTGAGACTAATGGCCTTGTAGAGCAGTAGTCACAGGAGCTGAGCAAATAAGCCATGAAGTCAAGACAGCGCTGCCCAACAGAGGTGCTGCCCAGCAAAGGCGCTGCCCACAGCCATTTCTTTCTGGGTTGCACCATCCAGGAGACTGGGCTGCTCCATCGCTAGACCAGGGAAATGGGACACCTGCCCTGAGCCCACACCTCAGAGCTCTGTGCTCTGGCCCTCCCTGGACACCCCTCGTCCCAGTAGCTGATGGAGGGGACAACTGACTCAGAAGGGAAGTCCTTAGCACACTAGAGGCACAAGGCACTCAGAACTCTGCATGGTGGCTGGCCCTTTCCTAGACTGGCATAGACTGTTTTCCAGGCTCATCTTCCAAAGCAGGACCAGAGGCAGCTGTCTGGAGAGATGCCTGGGCAGGACTCTGGAGCCAGCTGCCTGAACCCATTAGGCCCTGTGGGGAGTCTCCAAGGTAAGGATTCGAACTTCCAGGGCCTTAGATTATGGTGAAAGGTTTGTCAAGGTGGAAGGCGGAGCCTGTGGGCATTTGCATGTTTACAACTGAAAGGGCCTCTGCTGGTGCTTTCTCTCTGGGCCCCACAAACCCCAGGAATGAGAACCAATTCTGCATGTCCTGGAGATCAGCACTAACTTGCTGCTCCTGTGTACAACAGCATTATTTAAGTAAAACCAACTGGACAGATGATCCATATGATAAAACAGGCCTTTACCATCTCCAGTCGTCCTCCACACTCATCCCTGGATGCAGACAGCCATGCAACACAAGTATCTCCACAAAATTCCTTCTGTACTGAACACATGCAGACCTTATTGTTGTGTCCTAGTGGCCTAGTGTGATGGCCATTTGCACAGCATTTACATTGTGCTGAGCGTCACAAGTCCTCTGGGGGGACCTAAAGCACCCAAGAGCATGTGTGCAGGCTTCTGTGCAATCCTATGCCAGGTAAAGTAGGGACTTGAGTATTGTGGGTTTTGGTACCTTCTGGGGTTTGTGGAAGCAATTCCCCAATGGTAACAAAGTACCTAATGACTGTACTTTAAAATTAAGAACAGCTATAGTTTAAGGTTATTTGGCAAAAAATGAAAGTTAACTGTAATAATAGTTCCAACAATTGCCTCCATAAATAAATACAATCATAAGTCCAATTACAAAAGACATCAAAACCACAACACAGGAAATAATTACATTCTCCATGTTAAAAATACACACCCAGTATTTCTAGAAGGATTAAAATGCTTTGCATTGAATACTTTCCCCCAGGAGCCAGGAATTCTGATGTAACAATTATATTCTAACACATTATTTTAACTTCTCAAAAAGAAAATAAAGTAATTTTAAGAATTGATCCAATACCTTCCAAAGAACACAGAAGTCATTCTATTTCACTTTTGAGATAAAAACCTGGTATAGGGCATTCTTAATAAACTACATAAGGTGAAATCAAAACAGGGGTGAAATATCACTTGGGACCTTTTCAGAGGTGTCTCTCAGAAACCTGTGTTTTTCAGGAACAACTGGAGGAAGCTTCAGTTTGTGAAACACAGGCTTAGGATGACACAATGCAAGGTGAGATTGTAGGTCTCATGTGCTAGCCACACACAAGAAGCAATCATCCATAAACAGCCCCTGATATTCAATAGCATGTGGAAAAAGGAGATCTTCAAAGTAGTGGCAGACTTTATGCCCAATCTTTGAACTTTGGAGATGCAATTTGCACAAAGTAGTTGAGAAGCATTTAACCTCAGCCCCAAGGTTTCAGAAAAGAGGTCGAGGAGGGCAGGATCAGAGCAGGAGAAAAGAAATGCTGATGTGATTTTGACAGACAATTGCCTGCGTAATGTCCTCAGCAATTGTTGACACCAGCTATTAGTGTTAAAATATAACTGCCAATTTGGTTCCCAACTTCCCTCTATGTTCTGCATTTTCTCGTGGTGGGAAGTCACTGGTTTCCATCTGCATTCTGATTCCCTAACAGAACGCACATCCACACGCAGCTATTTCCACTCTGATGTACACCCCTGTGATGGAGGAGATCAGCTCAGCAGGGTGATGCATATCGCCTGCTGAGGGGCTGTGGATGCACTCACCACAGTCAGGCCTACCTGTACCCCATGGGAAGATGAGCCCTCAGCTCATGAGCACTGCTGGCACTCCTCAGCAACTGGGCAGGCCCATGAGGACCTGCTAGTGGGCTTGTCCAAGGAGCTCCCACCCCTCCCTTCCACCTCCCCTCACTATGGTGCCCAATGCTCCAGTCCAATGCAAACACAAGGTTGGGCCCTCCTTCCTGTCAGAAGTGGCACCAGACCAGGAAGACCTTGACCTTGCCCCAGATGTCCTCCTGTCTGACCCAAGGCCACCCCTGCTGAGTGGTCAGGGGCCACAGGTGGCCATGACTCCATGGGCAGATTCTCAGGTGGGGAACTGAGCCATTTCTTCATAGAGCCCAAGAGCTCCCACCCTGTGCCTGTGGTCCCCACAGCAGGCAGGAGCCCTGAGGAGTCAATAGGCATTGGACCTGATTGGCCTCCAGACAGGCAAACCTTGAACCAGAGGTGAACGTGATGCTGTGGAGCAAGCCTTGAAGGCAGCAGAGTCTGGGGCAGAAGCCCCTCCAGCACCTGGGGAAGTTTTTGAACACCCTGCAGCCCCCAGACAGCACTACCCATCAGCATGCTCTATGTCCCCAAGCCTCACATTCCCTTGTCCCCCACCCTGTCGGTGTGTCCCCTGACCCCCAAGACATGTCTTGCCCTTGTTTCCCAACCTCTGTCTGATAATGTGTCTTCCATGTCGCCAAGCCACATCATGTCCCTAAACCATGGCATGTCCACTTGAGTGCTCCAACCATCAGTGTGCTCTATGTTCCCAAGTCATTTTGCATCTCCTTGTCTCCATGTCAGTATGACCCCAAACTACATATTTCCTTGTGTCCCCTGACCTGAGTCCCCCATGTCCCCAAGCTGTGGGGAGGTAGAAGAGCCTCTTAAGAAGAAAAGGGCAGCTCCATCTCCCTGCAGAGATGGTGCACCTGAAAGCCCAGCTGTCTGGGACTCAAGTCAGGAGAGGGATTTCCTCACCAGGTGAGGGCCAGGGTGTGGGCTGGGACAGGTCCTCAGTGGCCAGCAGAGAGTATGGGAAGAGATCCTTTCAGTCTTTCCTCTAATGTCATAGGGCTGGGGTGTGACCCGTGGTGAGCCCTTGCCAACAAGCACAAGGTCCCAGGCTGCAGCCAGCACCAGAACATTCTGTCGGCAGCAACACTGCACCCATTTGTTTGACATAGGCTCACCTACGTGTGACGCCACCTTCCACTTCCAGTCTGAGGGCCACTGGGGTCAATGCCCCACCACCCAGGTCTGCAGGGAGGAGGGTGTGTCCTGACCAGGTGAGCAGGTGCTGTCACCTGGGCTCAGAGCTTGCTCTAAGGAAGGCGATCAGGCACTTGGTTCTTCAGAACGGGGTGGTGAGCACGGCTAGCGTTCTCTCTTCTTAGGGATGGGAGCAAGGAACTGGCACAAGGCCAGGGTCCTTCTGAGCATGGTCCTCCTTCCAGGCACCCTGATGGGCTCAGACACCTGGCCTCTGTGGTGAGCCACTGGTGTCAGGACTCCCTCACACCCCAAGGGAGCAAGCTGGGGTCTCAAGCAGCCTGTGGTTGAGGGGTATGCTTGTCACCAAGGCCCTCAAAGAGTTAAGACAAAGAAAACTGTAATTTTTAGGTGGAAGCTGTGCTGAGCTACCTGATCAACAATTTCCATGTTGAATAAAATCTGGTTTTCATCACTTCTCCCAAAGCAAAAATGCTCTATGAACTTTGCAGTTTCCATTACATGAAGTTGAAAGGCAATTCTTTGACAATTAGCAATCTTTTCTTTCACATCCTGAGAATAAGCTGCCATGCACAAAACTCTGTCAGCAGGAGAGGGAACTTGTCGGGGGTTTTGACAAAGTGCATAATGAAAGCCAAATGAATCCTGGGTTTTCCCCCCAAGATGAACTTGAGATAGCTTTGAAATCACAATTTATTAAGGTGCTCATGATATTTAAAAGCACGGAATAATAACTGCAGCAGAGTAAAATATACACAATTAGAATCCTCATTTTGAGAGATTTCAATACAGGTCACATTGGTAGAGCTGGGAACCAGAGGTGGGTTAAGCAGAGCCTGGAAGTGTGAGGCTCACGTAAACTCATTGGGTAATGACAAGCCTTGCCACAGCTGTGGGCCTCCCCTGAGCCCCTGAGGTTCCCTTTGCCAAGCATGTAATTTCATTTTGAAAACAGCAAAACAACAGAAATTCCCTAATAACCAGCATTACACCGCACACACCCCAGCGCATCTGTGGGTAGACACGGCCTGCTCTGTCTCACTTCCATTTTCTTGCCCATTTCCAGCAGGCAGGCTCTCCCCCCATGCCCACCCCTCCAGAAGCTGTCAAAGTTTCCCAGCTTAAAACTGCTTTGCAACCTTTTCACGTCAATTTCCCCATCCCTCTGTTCTAAACTACATGTGGAGTGCTAAGTGGGAAATACCATTGTTCCAGGGACCTCAGCAAGAAGTAACTCTTTGAAGCCTGCAGCAGCTGAGGAGCGCCATCCGCCTGCTCCTTGCTCATTCAGAGTAATGGTTTCCACTCTCTTAAGGGTACTTGTTCATACCCTTTTGGTCTTGAAATGCCTTGTTCATGTACTTTATTACTCAGTCAGCATTCAGTGGGCAACTGCCCTGCGCCAGGTTTCCTGCAGGGTCTCAAGCCTCAGGACATGGTTCCCAGGTCAAGGCCTCAGAGTCCCTGGGGGAGGGAGTGCATGCTCATCCTAATGAGACTCAAACCCCTTTAGGGGCAACGAGGGAGCTTTGCCTTCCTTCTCACCAGATGAGTAGGGCCAGTTTGTGCTCTGCACACCTGACACAGTTTGGTGATTGGCCATTTTGAGTTGCAGGACAGCGCTGTCCCTCCTGAGTGGAGGACTGTTGTCTACGGAGATTAAAGGGCACATGCTTCCTAAGGTGAGAGAGAAGCACAGGCCACTCCAGGGGACTGGCGGCCCATCCCTTGGTCTGCACCAGGCATTGGTTATGGGGAGACACGCCAATGGCAAGAGAGCCTGGCCAGGTCAAGGACACACCAAAGCTCCGCAGATGCCTCCACAGTGCACAACCTTCTGCCTGGCGGTTAATGACAGCTGCCTGTCTCCACCCAGGCCCACCCTGCTGCACCTGGAAAGTGAGCCTTAAAGCTGTTGGACTGCGGGATGCGGGGGTCCCACCGCATTTCTATTTCCTGCTCCATCTCCTTGTGGGAATGTGCGGAATTTTTGCTCTGGAAAGTCGGGGGTCACCTACCGCCCCCTGCCGCCTCCTCAGAAAATGAGGTTTCTTGTTTCTCCTCAGAAAATGTTGGACTCCCGTGAAAAACTTTAAAATGAAACTTAAAGTCTGAAGATAAAAAATTCAACATGAAGATCTCCGGAATAATGATGCCCAAGCGCCCTTTCTCCGGAGACCTGGACCCTACACAGCCCTCACCTCAGCGATGGAGCCTCCATCTCAACTGACTCCGCAGTCTCTTGCACCCCAAACCGCTGCCCTCGGGCTCATGAATAATCAGATCAGTCTTCCTGGGCGGGGCGGGGCTTCCTCATGAATGAAGAGCCAGTCCTTCCTGGGCGAGGCCTACGCCTCCTCATGAATGAAGAGCCAGGCCTTCCTGGGCGGGGCGGGGCTTCCTCATGAATAAACAACCAGGGCTTCCTGGGAGGGGCGGGGCTTCCTCATGAATAAACAGCGAGGCCTTCCTGGGCGGGGCCTATGCCTCCTCATGAATAAAGAGCCTAGCCTTCCTGGGCGGGGCCTACACCTCCTCATGACTAATGCTTTTTCTCTCCGAGGCTTCAGGAGCGGGGGTGGAGCTCAACCTCATGAATATGCAAAGCAGAGGCGAGTGGCCGTTAACGCTCCCCTTAAAGGCAGGTCCCTCACAGCAGCTCTGGCTCCCAGGCGGATCCCTCTTACAGCCAGGGCCGCCTCTCTCCCGCCCTTCCCAGGGCTCGCGCCGCGTTCCTGGGTTTGAGGGACCCGCACCCAGCTCGTGCTGCCTCAGGAGCCTGGGGGCGACCAGGAGGAACCCGCACCCAGGTCATGGGGCCTCGAAAACTTGTGCCCTGAGCTGAGGCGCCTAGGATGGAGCCTGGGGCTTCCTGAGGCGGCGCCCGCCCTCCAGGTGAGACGCAGGGTTGGGCGGGTGAGGTCCCCGGGGACCTTGGGCTCACAGGACAGGCCGCTGCGCTGGGGTCCCAGAGACACCAGGCCAGCGCAGGGCGGGGGGCGGGCAGGCTGGACCCTGGAGGGACCTGGGGTGGGACAGAAGGCCAGGTCCAGGGAGCCATAGGACAGAGCTGTCAGTCTCCAGGGCGTCCTCCACCTCCTCCCTGAGTGACCCTCCACGTGTTCTTTCTACATTAACGTTAATTATGAAAACAAAATCTAGGTGGAGTCCCTTGTGCTGTCCCTGAGTTCAGCCCCTTCCCCTAGAAGTGAGGTGACTGCTGCACCAGCATTTAGAGCGAGGAGTGTGTGAGCACTACTTAGTCCTTAGGCGGTGACTCTTTGCAGTCCTCCTGGCTTACTGCAGGAAATCAAAGCCTGTCTTAAAAACTTCACTTAGAGTTGAGTTGCCAGCTATGATAAATCCAGTCACTGAACAAAGTAAGTTTTCTTTGCCCCTCATCACTGCTCAAATGCTTTGCTCTCACAATCCATTAAGAACTTGCTGTTTAGGATTTACATTTCTTTGAGATTGTTTTTAAGATTTTGAGTGGCATATGCATTAATGTTACAAAAACAAATGAGTAATAGAGTGTCTTTGAAGAGTGTGAATTTTTATATGTATATAGTACCCTGCAATGCAAGCCAGGCTGAAAATGTCCTTCACCCTGCCGGCTATTTTTTTTACTGAAGTAAACTGTATCAAATTAGAAATATTAATTTTTTCTCCAAACATGCTCCTCCCTTTCTCCACCTTGGTAAGTGTCAATCACTGACCACCTCATTGATTAAGGCAGAAACAGAGAGTCATCTTTGACAGACCCCTCCCTAACATCTTATCACTTCTCTCAGCATCTCCCTTGAGCCTGCACAGGCACTTACCACTGATGTCACCATGATTCCTAGCCATGACTCACAACATCCTCTTCAATTACTGCCTTCTGCATCATGCAGCCTGGAGCTTGAGACCTCCTCCTGCCGCATGTGAGCTGGGTGACTTCTCTGAACCTCAGTTTCCTCTTCTATAAAATGAGAATACTAGAACTTACCTTAAAGTGTTGTTATCAGAACTGGAAATGGAGTAGGGCTTTATCTCTTGTTTTTGCATCCTCAGGACATAGTTTAAACATCACTTCAGGTTTTTTCTTTTAATTCTTAATAAAACAGCATTTAATATTACCATTAGAATTTTGTGTCAAAAATATATTTGTAAACTACTAGCATATTAAGACTTCATTTTCCATGTCTCACTTTACTTTGCCAGATCATTTCTGCCAGCATTGGAAATGCCCAGCTCATCTTGCAGACTGACAATGCAAGACTGGCTGATGATGCCTTCATGAATGAAGTAGAACAGATGGGTGTCAGCTGACCTTTCCTACCAGGTTCTCTTATTCCCCATTTTCCTGCCACCATCAAGAGCAAATATTTTGGATCTTCTGAAGTTCACATTCTCCATACATTTGGTGTTTTGGCAAATGCACATAAGACATTCATTCTCAAAATAATTACAATCAAACATAATTCACATTACATTACAAATCACATTCTTAAAATAAGTTGCTTACCCTGAAGTCTATGGATCAGCATAGTTGTAAGAACTCACAATTCAACATGCTAATTCTACTACTGTCCTAAATTTGAATTTTCAATGTATCAAAATGAACTAATAATGTTTTTGACAAGTGGTTAACTGAAACAGTTGTTTTCCTGATGGCACATACAACTAAAAGATTAACCATCCACTTATTTTTATATTTTCATCTCCTTTTCCACATCCCATCCTTCCAGATGTAAGGAATACAGACTATTTGCATTACAAAATTTCCACACTGAAAGTTGCAAGAGTGATGGTCCTGCTACTGTAAAATCTTGGCAAAGTTATTGAAGAATATGGATTTTAATTAAATAAATCATGAAAAAAATTAAGCAAGAAGAGTAACTATTATTTAATTTTCAATTGTGGTTAGAATGCCATTAGAAACTGCACCCAGAGATAGGGGTTGCTGTTGTTCCAGATGAAGCAGACAGCCAGGGGGATCTGTTCCTGGGATGCATGGTGCTAGTGGGGTTTCTTGCTGGACAAAAGCATCCATCTCATAATTTTTTCCCTTTTCTTCTTTTCAACTGAACAATTAATTTTGATACTATAAATAGGAAGGAAGAAAGAATGGAAAGGAGTCACAGAAACATATCACACACTAGATGCTGCTATTTCAAAACAGTTCCAGAGATTCATGCACCAAATAGCTCTGAAGATGGCAGTGGCCTTGTCCAAATCATTGTGTTGAATCTTAAACTAATTTTTAGGTATGAGAATGAGCTGCTCTATGCCAGACCATGGAGGCTGACGTCAGTGGCCTGCACAAGGTGCAGGATGAGCTGACCCTGGCCAGAGCTGACCTGGAGGTACAGGATGAGAATCTGACTGAGGAACTGGCCTACCTGAAAAAGAACCACAAGGAGGTCAGAAGTTGGTTTTTTTCTTCCTAGACCCCCCAAGTACATTTTCAGGTTTACAAATCTGGAGTTCAAACCTGACCTGTTAAAGTGGCCATTTGTTTGACTGTGTCTGTGTGTGTACAGTGCTGTTGCTGCTGCTGCTATTGATTGTGGTTCCCACTGATGGTTAACAAATTAGGGGCATTTTCTGTTTTTATCACTTTTGTATTAGGTAATGAAATAGGTAATAAAATTAATTATTTTGATTTAGTGAGTTTGAAAAATATATATATATAGTATTTCAAAACATAGAAAATAAACAAGTCTACCAATAATATATAATGCTATCAATGCCACACATGGATTCTGATGGGCCATAGTGTTTATCAGAGGCTGGTGTAGAGAATGGACACCAGCAGTAAGTTTCTAAAGTCTCTACTCAATTTTCAATAACTCATACAAATTCTGTGGGCCTAGGCACTGCTTGCAGCCCTTGGTTTGGCAACTGTAGTTGAAATCCCTCCACAACATGCATACCAAGCCTCCTCTTCCTGTACACACAGTGGACTCCCTACAAGGAGGGTCAACTAATCCTTCTGGTTCATAGGTACAGAATATAGGGTCCATGGTCACTTAAAGGGCCTGTGATATTATCTTAAGGTGTTTTTTCTTTCAGTGTGCTCAAATAGATTTACATTTGTTCTAATAAGTTATACATGAGTATAAAATGCATTTTGGCACATCATAGATAAATGGAATATAGCTTCTCATTCTTCTGGTTGTACATGATGTAGAGTTACAGCAGTTGTATAATCATATATTCACCTAGGGTATTAATGTCCAATGCATTCTCCTATTCTTGCTACTCTCATACCCTTTCCTCATTTCAGTCCCCTCTCTCTAATCCAAAGTATCTCTATTTGTCCCTAACCAACTTCCCCATTGTGAATTAGCATCCACATATCAAAGAAAATATTTAGCCTTTGCTTCATTGGGATGGACTTATTTCCCTTAGCATAATATCCTCCAACCCCATCCATTACCAGCAAATACAATAATTTCATTATTTAAGACTGAGTAATGTTCCATTGTATATATGCACCACAGTTTCTTTATCCATTCATCTGTTGAAGGGCATCTAGTTTGGTTCCATAGATTAGCTATTGTGAATGGAGCTGCTGTAAACATTGATGTGATTGTGTCACTGTTGTATGCTGATTTTAAATCTTTTGGGTGTAAACCGAGGATCGGGATAGCTGTGTCATATAGTGGTTCCATTCCAAATTTTCTAAGGAATCTCCATACTGCTTTCCATAGTGGTTGCACCAACTTGCAGTCCCACCAGCAAAGTATGAGTGTACTTTCTCCCACATACTTGCCAATAGTCTTATTGCTTATAGTTTGATGATTGCCATTCTGACTATGGTGAGATAGAATCTCAGTGTGATTTTGATTGCATTTTTCTAATTGTTAGAGATGTTGAACCTTTTCTCATATATTATTGATCACTTGTATTTATTCTTCTGTGAAAGTGTCTCTTAAGTTCCTTGCCCATTTATTGATTGGGTTATTTGGTTTTCTGCTGTGATACTTTTGAGATTTTGATATATCCTGGAGATGAATACTGTATCTGAGATGCAGGTGGTAAAGATTTTCCCACATTCTTTAAGCTCTCCTTCACATTATTGTTTTCTTTGCTGTGAAGAAGCTTTTTAGTTTGAATCCATCCATTATTGATGCTTGATTTTACTTCTTATGCTTTAGGGGCCTTGCTAAGGAAGTAGTTCCTAAGTCACCATGGTGAAGATTTAGGCCTGCTTTTTTCTCCCATTAGGTGCAGTGTCTGTGTTCTAATGTCTAAGTCCTTGATCCACTTTGATTTGAGTTCTGTGCAGGGTGAGAAATATGGGTTTAATTTCATTTTGCTACATATGAATTTCCAGTTTTCCCAGCACCATTTGTTGAACAGGTTGTCTTTTCTCCAATATATGTTCTTGGTACCTTAGTCCAGTATGAGGGTAACCATATTTTATCGGATTCTTTCTGTGTCTTCTATTCTGTACCATTGGAGTTCATGTCTTGTGCCAATGCCATGCCATTTTTCTTACTATGTCTCTGTAGTATAATATAAGTTTTGGTATTCTGAGTCTTCGCTTCCCTTCCTTGCTAAGGATTGCTTTGGCTATTCTAGGCCTCTTAATTTTTCCAAATGAATTTCATGATGACTTTTTCTATTCCATGAAGAATGTCATCAGGCTTTTAATAGTCATCCCATTCAACCTGACTGACAGTTTTTGTAGTATGGCCATGTTGACCATGTTAATTCTGCCTATCAAGAGCATCTTCTTTTCCATCTTCTCAAATATTCTTCTATTTCTTTTTAAGGGTTCTGTAGTGTCATTGTAGAGGTCTTTTGCCTCTCTTGTTAGATCAATTCCCAACATTTTATTTTTCTTGAAACTATTCTGAATGAGCTAGTTTTTTTTAATTTCTCTTTCAGGGGATTCATCATTGATGTATAGAGATGCATTTGATTTACGGGTGTTAATTTTACATTCTGCTACTTTGCTGAATTTATTTATTAGTTCTCGAAGTTTTCTGGTGGAATTTCTGGGTCTTATATGGAATCATGCCATCAGTAAATAATGATAATATGAGTTCTTTTCCTATTCATATCCCTTTTATTTTCCTTTCCTGTCTAATTGCTCTGGCTAGACTTTTCAAAGACCATGTGGAATAAAAGTGGTAAAATGGGGCATTACAATCTTGTTTAAGTTCTTAGAGGAAATGCTTCAGTTTTTCTCCATTTAGAATGATGTTGCCCTTGGAGTTTAGTAATACAACTTTTATAAGTGTTGAGGTGTGTTCTTACTATCCCTAGGTTCTTCTACTATTTCAAGGATGAAGGGCTGCTGTATTTCATGAAATGTTTTTTCTGCATCTATTGAGCTGATCTATGACACTTATCTTTAAGTCTATTGATGTGATGAATTACATTTATTGATTTCCATATAACCTCACTTCTTTAGGGATCACTTTCCTGCCTTGCTCAGTGTCCCCAGACTGCTCTGCAGCATTCATCACATGAATCTGTCTTCTCACACCTGTCCTCTCCAGCAGGACATGTATTCAGGCCTTATATGCATAATGAGGTGCCTGACATGGAGATGCAGCTCCCAATGTTATATGACTGATCCTCACACATAGTTATTCCCCAACTGTAAGTAAGGGAGCAGATGACACATACATGAATGAATATTAAAGATGCCACTCCAGAGATTCCATTAGCCAGGATGCTGGGGTGCTTGCTTCACCATAGCCAATCCCTTCTGTAAGAAACACACTTGGACAGATAACACCACCCCTGGCAGGCTTGCCAGAGCCAGGGAACCAGTTTCCCAGGTCAACAGAGCCAAACTCCCTGCAGAATATGGGGGATGGAGCAAAGGGATGGCAGTACTGGGGAAGATGGACAACATAGGGGAAGGAATGAAAGTGGTATTCAATGGTTCATTGAGCCAGGGCCACCTTATGGTTTGTCCTCAGACCCTGGCAGCTCCCAACCCAGTCTTCCCCACTAAGATGATCTGGGCAACACATGAGGAGGCCAGTGCCCTGAGAAAAACAGGGCAGGACTGAGGGTGAGGGGTGGGTCTCTTTTTATGTGTGTGTGTGAACTTTCTGAAATAAAACACATATGGAAAGTACAAGAACTATATCCGTGGAAGTTGATGAATTGTACCATGAGTGTGGCTGACACCCACTCCACAGTGAGGATCTGACAGAAAACCCCAGCACCATGGATCACACACATATTCTCCTGACCTGCTCCCTCCACACCTAAGTGACTTTGGCCCTGGCTTAATATATTAGCATAATATCAGAAACACACAAAGTGCAAACAATGCATTCAGATTTCTCACAAAACACATTTTCCCCAGATTAAAAACTGTTTATTTGAATGTATCATTTTATAACTTTATGGGGTATAACAGGGCAATTCAATCTATGTATACAAGTTTAACCATGCAACATTTGACTAAATTCCAGGAGGTCACTAGAGTGTAATCTTCCCTTTTTTGTGTGTGTTTAATTACTTTGTATAGATTTCATACTCTGGCAGAGTCAGAGAAACTGTTTCTGTGTGCCCTTCAACAATGGGGACATTTTAGCCTTTCAAGCAGTCTTTGATGTATGACAGATGAGGTTGGACAATGGAGAAACT
Organism: Sciurus carolinensis; assembly: GCF_902686445.1. NCBI lineage: Eukaryota > Metazoa > Chordata > Mammalia > Rodentia > Sciuridae > Sciurus > Sciurus carolinensis. Next base: position 657,279 of record NW_025920147.1, read on the forward strand.
TGCAGGAAGCAGGTTTATTTAGACTCAAGCAATCCAGAGGGGCTAAGGTCAAAAATCTCAGGATGCTGGGTATAGATATTCTCTGAGACTTACAATCAGTAGATGGTTATGCAACAGGATGGTTAACATTAGTAGTTTCTGTTCCACATTGTTAGGAGTTTTCACAAGTTTTTACTGAGAAAATAGAAACTAACAGTAACAACAAGATTTATTGCAGACTCACATTTTCTTTTTTGGTTGCAAACGGGCATAATACCTTTACTTTAATTATTTATTTTTATGTGGTCCTGAGAATCAAACCCAGTGCCTCACACATGCTAGGAAAGTGCTCTAACACTGAGCCACAACACCAGTCCTGCAGACCTAACTTTACAAGAAAGAGAAACTTGGCCTTCACAACAAAGAAGTGCTCAAACCAATCAAAGACCATCATTAACTTCTTGGCTTAAAGCTTTATATAATGTCATATCTTAGGTGCTATCTCTCTCCTTTTTGTTTTTAATAGCTTCTTGCCATGGTAGACCCAATAGTTTTAATGTAAGGGAAGATAAACATGAAAGCAAAAAAACATGTTAACAGCATAATCTCTACTATGTCAAGTCAGTTTTTGAATCCACCAAGAACAGAAAACCATCCACCAAATAGTGAACTTAGATCCCAAGTCTCGATGGCCTTTCAGGTTTGAACTGGTTCATGTGCTAGTTTCCTGATATTGTCAGCTATGTGGTTGATTGTTCTCAGTCCTGTAGTGAAGACCAAGAAAAGGACAATGTAGATGACAGAAGTAATGGGTGGTGATGATCACAGTGTGAGCACCATCTTAAAGATGTAACTGTCCATTTGTCCTGTTGGTTAGTTTATCTTCCACCTTTCATTGACCAGTCAGCCCCCAAGTGACTGAAGCAGGGTTGGTTTTTTCCTCAAACTGTGGGCGTGCACAGGCTGGTCAACTTCCAGAGTGACTAGATCAGGGCTGGTGTCCCTCAGATCCTCAAGCTTGTCTGGGGTTTCCTTCTTCCTGATGGTCAGCTGAAGGGGTGCAAATTAAGTGGGGGAAGAAAAAGAACATATGTGCAAATAAAAGATTCTGTTTTCAAAAGGTCCCAAAATGGACCCAAAGGGAGCAAAATAAAAATGTGTGTCTGTGTACATGTATATACATATATTGATATATTTGGTGACACTGTAAAGGAGAGTGACATATTTTGGACCGTGTGTGTGCCAGAGGAGGGGGATATCCCAGGAGGCTTAAACTACAGAGATTTATCTCAATGTAACTTTCAACAAATTTGAAATCAGCCTATGATATGATGAGCCTGACCTAACTTTATACTTTCACTTATGGTCTTCCACCTATTATTATTTGATCTAAATATGTGAAGTGAATTTCAACCCCTTACCTCACAGGTCAGTTGTCTTCCAAGGTGCATTTCAAAGTGTGTCATCTTAATCTCAGAATATTTTTCTGCATGGAAATAATGCTGAATGCCTACCTGGCTCCCAAGTTGAAGTGGTGCTCAACATCTTAATTCACCCCTGGCTTATCATCCTCACCATCTTTATTTTACTAGATGCAAAACCAAGGGTTTACCTAGTTCTGTACTCTAGTCAAGGTCACACAGTTAAGAGGGATTTGAATCCATCTCTACTAACCCTGAAATCTCTGCCTCTCCTCACACTACCCTTTAGCAAGACAAAACTTGCTAACTTATATTTTCCTTTGTTGATAAATTTTTGGAATAAGTCAAAGTCAGTTGAAATTTGGTAGATCTAAGAGGGTATTTTCCCAAAAGGCAGCTTTTCTCCAAGTCCAGGTGTGTGGAGTCCAGCATGTCTGGCTGTCACCAGAGTGCTTCAATGTACCTGGACCTCACAGTGCTGCCCAGAGGCCCAGATGGCCTTGTCTCCATAAGCCAGAGTTCCATTCAGGGAGGAGTTGGGGTGGTAAGGGAAGGGGATGGGGAGGGAACCTCTGGAGAAAATACCAGAACTGAAGATGCTCCCAGGACTGGGCTCTCAAAACAGCCAGCGATCCCTCTCCAGCCTGCCCCATGGGTCAAGAGCCACACCTGGCTAGCAGCCCCCAGACTCCACCCCTGCCCCTCACCATGGACCCACCTAGCTCCTTCTCCCTGCTGTGAGGACTGCAGCCTCTATTTAAAGTACTCACTTGTTTTCCTTGGATGAGCTCCCTGAGTTAGCACCCCAACTCCTCAAGGCCCAGAAGGATGGGTGGCTGGTCCGGCAACAGGCAAGCGACATGCAGTGGACACTAGTGAGGTGACTGTGATGGAGAATGCCCATCTTTCAGCTCCTGTAGTCTTGGGCAACCAGCAGCAGCCCTCGGATTGAGTCACTGCAGTGACAGCTTCATGGAATTGCACTATGTGGTGGCAGCGACAGCAAAACGCAGCTGCTTTGGGCATAGGGTGTTATGCACCCATGATCAGGAGAAGAGCATTGGTCTCAGGGCGTCTCTGGAGGTGTCAGCATCCATCTGCAGTTTGGGAGTGCATTGCAGCATGGTCGCAGTGGCGATGGAAATAGAAGAGACAGAAGTTACGGTGGGGACAACAGAGGTGCCCAGACATGAGCATTTTTGCCCTGAAGTGCTGCCAGTAGCTGGCTGCAGTTGTGATGATGTCGTTTTCCAGTGCTGAGTGTCACTGTCTGGTGTCCATGTTGCAGTCTGGCGGCAGCAGCGTGGAGCTCCAGAGTCTAGCCAAACTTCTTTGGACACCAAGGCTCGCTGATCATTGCCTTCCCTGCAGATGGATGCCCCTGCACGTGGATCAACCATCCATGGTTGCTGGGCACCCCCAATCTGGACCTCTGCTGTGGAACCTGCTGTGGAGCTGAGAATGGCCACTATAAACTTCCACCCTGCAACCAGACTTCTTTCACAGCCACTGGACACCTCCACAGGTGCCACCTACCCCTCCAGTCTTGGAGAGGATGGAGGACATTGCCTTCCATGTGTGCTGCCTATCCATCCCTGCCGGGGAGTAATGCACTGATTGAGTTCAGGCTCGCATAACCAAATCATTTTACCTCTAAACCTTCTTGCACTGTCTCACCCATGAGCTTCTGGGGGACTCCTAGTAACTCCATAGCACGTCTTCATCAAACAGCTTAGCAAGAGCGTAGCTTCTCCTTCAGCACCTACTGCTTCACCTTGCACTTTTAATTTCTGGAGATGGGCCTCTTGCATTAAACATCATGAACCAAACTGTCTGGAGCTTTCTCACTTCTCTTGACATTAGAACAATCTGAAATTAGTGCCTTATCTGGATTTGACTTCGGCTTAAGGAAATGTGTGTGTTTCATCTTTTCTCCAATGATAACTTTTTCCATAGCAGTCATAAACCTGTTTGACTTTCTTATCTTTCACATATGCTCTGGAGCAGCACGTTCATTTCCTTCAGGAACATTTCCTTTGCATTCTCAGTGGACTAACTAGTGCAAGAGGCACAGCTTGTCATGTAGCGTGCAAACCATGAGACTCTTCCTTTGATTTAAACTGTACAGGTCATTACTGCGTTACCAACTGGTCCAACTTTCATATTGTATCTTAGGGAATAAGAGGATGGCGAGACATGATCTGTGAAGCAATAAGAACACACACAGTAAGTTTGCTATATGATATGGACAAGGCGTGTATTTCCACATGGCAGTTAACATAGTTAACATCACAGATCACTATATGAGATATATTGACCTGAAATCCTCACCACCTTTTAGGCAGTCACCTGTGCCCCATACCCATGGCCTTGAGCTCACCTTCTCATAGATGGCCTGTGTATGTCCACCACACAGGAGCCATGTGCTCTATGGGGATCCATCTTCAGCTACACAGTGCTGTTGGCAGCAGAGCCTGGTGAATAGATTGAGCACTTTTATGTCACTATAAGTTTGTTACTAAAAACACTTGCAATGCCATCCTAAACAATGGAATAATTTAACAACATGAAAAATAAAGTGGACCAGTTCAGAGGGGAGGGCGCAGTCAGCTGTAGTGAGGGATCTGGCACTGGGTAATGCTCAGGAGGTGGGAGGAGCCATAGAGGACCATAGGACTAGGGTAGAGGAAAACCTTCCTGGAGAAGTGGAGGGCTGCAGGCCTGACAGTTTCCTGACCTCCTGTCTCTGGCATTTTGGTGCCTGAAACTTAAGTTGGTGCCAAGAAAACTGACTCTTTTATAAAGGGTGGGATGGCAGATTGGATCAACATCTTTACCAAATGGAAGAAAATGTTCAGTGTCCTCTGGATTGCTTAGTGGCAGCTGAGCTGCCTTCTCTGCCTGAAGGGTCACAGTGGCCACTGGTGGCTCAATGTCTCCCTGTGTGGATGGTGCTGGAGTTGGGTCATCCTCCAGGTTTGAGGGCTACTCTTCCTCCATCACAGGGAATTTGGTGATATGCTGCCTGAAATGTAAGCAGGTAACCTGGGCCACTGCTCCTGGAGGCAGTTCTCTCACTTGAGGTGGTGCTAGAACTGCAGGAGAAACACCCCAACATGACTGCCTTCCCTGGGCCTTTCCCAATTCACAGTAGAACCCTGCTTCTGAGAACAGCCCAGCCCCTCTCCCCACAACAGGATGCCTTCCCAGACTAGGGACCACCAGCTGCAGGACATCAGGCCTCTCTGGCTGGGGACCAAATGCCAGATCCAACTGGCACCAGCACAGATTCCTCTGCACACACCCTCTGTCATCACCCCAGGTGCCATCATCAGAGGGCTCAGACTCACTGGGATGTCTGTTCTCCAGCTGTGTCAGGAGTCTCTGAACATGGAGGGTCGTCTCTGATTCAGGCATGGTGAGCAGCAGGAAGTTCCTGAGAAGCTTCAGGTTTTCCAGGTCCCAGGACCTCAAAAAAAATCTTGTGGATAGAGGTATAGTGATATTTCAATGATGGAACAGAGAGTGCTGTGGCATTTGGAGTGTACAGGGAGCCATGAGGGGCTGGGCATCTTCTTTAGCTGGAAGCTCCCATGGCCCGCTGCATGGTTGGCTTCCCAAAGAGTGGCCAAGCATGTCGAGGCCAAACTGCGAGGCCCATGTGGATTTAGGGGACTCCCACAATTGCTGCCCAGCCTGTATACACAAAAGTGTGGGCAATCCTGGCTGGGATTGGCTGTGTTTGGCCTGGCTCTAAGGCCCCACCCACTCCTGTTCCTCAGGCTCCCAGAATCCCACCTCACCTTGCTGTGTCCCTTCTACAGGGTAAGCCCCAGATTACCTCTGACCTTTGCTGGAAATCACATAGGGTGGAACGTGGGGTTCACCCAGTCATCCCCTAAAATAGTCCCCAAGTGGCTGCTCTGGAGAAAGGAGCCCTCCCTCTTGGCCCAAAGGCCACTCACTTCTTTCCTCAAAGGTACTCCTCCTCAACTTCTGGCTGTAGGCGTCCATACCTAGAGAAGGCCAGGAGGCTGTCACCTCAAATATCCTGTGCCCCTCATCTGCTATAAGCCTGGAGGGCTTGACTAACTTCCTGACAATCATGGGAGCTCAGGAGGGCTGGGAGGGTTGTCTGCTCTGCTTCCTAAGGGGTAGGACAAGTGCCTGCCAAAGGTAGATGCTTCTCACCATTTCCTCTGGACTCTTTTTGGTGACCCTCCCTTTCTCACAGGGTGACTCTGATCCTCCAGACTCGAACATTCAGAGCAATCCATCCCACTGTGTTGAGCACAAAGGAGCAGTGACCCAGGCTGGCCCAGCCAGACCAAGTCCCATAATTTTTACTATACTTATTAGGTAGGGGAAACTCTTTTCCTGCAGTGCCAAGCCAGCAGATTGTGCCCCTAAAGCTGCTAGGCAACAGGCCACCTCCCCACAGAGAGGACATGAACAGCAGAAGGCACTGCAAGATGGAGAGAGGCAGTGTCCTGATGACATCACTGCACCCCTGGATAGAGAGGTACCTGAGTCTGCATCACCCCAAAATTCCCAGACACATGAACCAAGAACTCCACTTCTCAGCCTCTTTCTCCTTTCATTTTATCTCTGTTTATTGTTCTAGCTATTTCTATTAGGGTTTATGCACCTTGAAATGATGGAAGATGAACCTGCTCTGATTCTTCACAGTGTGCGGCCTTCGTTCAGTTTCCTACACCTGTGAGCTTCAACTTCCTTGTTAGAAAAGAGGAGTTGCTACCTCTACCTCCACTATAGGAAGGCTGAGTTATAGATTCAATGAGATAAAGTAAAGCACTTAGAATTGAAGTTGGATAAATGGACATTACTATAATTCCAATTTACTAATTAAGCATAATTTACTGGAGAATCATTACAGGGAAATGCTTTCAAAGATTCAAGTATCATTGAGTTTCTGGCTTCTAGAGTCTGAGCTATTACATTTTTCAGTGGGAACTAAGTGTGGAAGCCACTGTTGTATCACTAATGAACACCCACGATCTGAGTGCCTGCAACATCGGGCACAGAAAAAGCACCAAATCATTGATATTCCCTCTTCTAATATGGCTAAAAAAATTTAAAAACACAGTGACCACATTTGCATTTAGAACACTGTAAACACTCACCCAGGTGTTCAGGGCAAATCCATTCCAAGACTAGAGGCTCCCACTGAAAGGTTGTCTCCCATTGGACATCAAGAAACCTGCCTTCCATTCATCCTCTAGCACAGCTCTGCAGGCTGCAGCACCCTGAGCCCAGAGCATACCCATGGGGAGCCTGTTTCTGCTCTGAGAGCATCTCAAGGTCATCTGTGACAAGAAGGCATCAAAGTGTCCCCCTGTGACTGAGTCCCTCTTCCTTCCAATGGGGAAGGCAAGCATAGAGATGGACCAGCTGTGACAGTACAGCAGCACAGCTGCATGGGGGCAAAGACACTGTCACCCCAGACATCCACATGCTTAAATGGGCAAAACCAAAATTCAAACCAGGACTTTGTGATTCCAAAGTCCTCCCTTTGTCAACTCCACAATCCCAGAAGAAGTCACAACCATATTTGGGTGTTGGTCTCAGCTGCAGAGCAATGAGAAGCAGGCCTTCATCAAGACCCCTGGGTGAAACACTCACCATCTCTGGGGCCTTAGGCAAGTTACCTGCCATCTCTGAGCCTAGTTTCCTAATCCACAGGAGAAGGTGTTTTCTTCACTGCACAGGCATAGGGAAAGTTAAAGGAGAGGGTCCACAGAACAGGCTCAGTTTCTGATTTGTTTTTTAAAGGCCTTTATTCCCTTAGGGTGATTTTAGCTGAGACATGGTTTTCTTGCAGGGATGCAAGACTCCAAAAGGCTTGTCAGCTACCTAGTTTTCTTAAGTCTTAAATTCCAATTTGGCAAATTCCAGTAGAGGAAACAGGGAGGACCTGGTCACAGAGGGTGGCAACAGCCAATCGCATGCACTGAAGAACACAGACTCCTGCAGCTGTGCAAACATCTGCTTAGAAAGCAGGAACAGGGATCTGCTAGGACCCAACTGGGTTGTTAGCAACAGAGAGTTGAGAGCAAGGACTCAGGGCATGTCTTGTCCCATCAAGGTTCTGCAGTCTTAGCAATTGCAGGCCCACAGGGGTGACAAAAGTGTCCTTAAATACCTGCAAACCCATGACAAAATGCTCCCACCAGTTCAGGTAGCACCCTATGAAGATACCATAGAGAGATGCAGCTGGATGGCACAGGAGACACAAGGAAGCAAGAAAGCCAGGCCTTCCTGTTGTCCTCACCACTGAGAACCAGGGTGCTCAAGTCTCCCAGAGATGCCCATCACTATCTCAAGCTCCCATGAGCTGTGCTGCCAGAGCCCTGAAAGACCTTCAAAATACATCAGGATGGGACTGCATTATTCATGAGGAGAATTTCTGCCCCCATCAGTCCACAAACATGATGCACGCAGCTGAACTGAGTCAATCCTACAGACCTCAGGAGGCCCCAAAATGTCCCCTTGGAAGTTCTACACTCATTCAATGGAGGAGCATTCTGCAGCACCTCCCTGTTGGCAGGGAGTGGAGTCTGGAGCTTGGGGTTCCCATCCCAGAATCAAAACTCTGCAAAGAACAGGCAGAACTTTCCTCTCTTGCCTGATGACCTAGAATCCTTGCTTCCTTCCCACTCATCCCCAACATGCACACGTCCCTCCCCTGCTCAAATCTCCCCCAGGGTCCCCATCTTACCCAGAGTGAGAGCCAAAGACTTCAGCAAGCCACAAGGTTGTGCATGATGGACCCTGTTCTTTCTCTGATCTCATCATCACTCTCCTTCACATCTACATCCTCTCTTCCTTCAGCTCTTTGCACAAATGTCATCCCCTCAGAGAAGCCAACCCTGACACCAACTCTGGTGAGCCCTTTCCATCTCTCTCCAGCCTTATTTTCCCCATAGCACTTGACCTTTTGAGATATATTACCTATCTACATCTCTCCACACTGTAGTGTACACTCAATGAAAGCTTGTAAGTAAGTGCTCAATCTGCATCTTATGGAACAGGGTCTGGAACAAAGTAGATGCTCCTGAAATATTTATGGAGGTAAGAAAGGAGGAGAGGAAAAAGGAAGTCTTATTTTATGATCCAGAAGACACTGTTCACCCTTGTATTTGATATCAGCTGAGACATCCTGAAGGACAGCTCTAAGCTAACCCTCCCTTGCTCTTACATATTCTATAGCTCCCTGCTACCTGTTGAGGTGAGTACCAAGGCAGCAGCCTGGCTCCCACTGTCCTGCACAAACTGGGATGAAGGGACCCGCCTGCCTCATCTCCTTCCTCTGCATGTACCTGACCCCAAGCCATGATCCCAGGGACCTGCCTACTTCTGGATGGTACAGTCAGAAAGAGTATGCCTTTCTTCCACTTCTTTGCCACATCAAAGTCTGCTGGTTAGGGAGAATGCCTTCCTCTTCTTGGATCTTTACCTTACGTTTCTCAGTGGTGTCACTGGGATCCAACTCCAGGGTGATGGTCATGCCAGTCACGGCCTTCATGAAGATCTACATCCCACCTCTGTGAAAAGGAATTCATCTCCCCCAAGCAGCAGTGGTTGATCTTCACTGGCACAGAACTGGAAGAAAGGAAAACCCTGTCTGACTACAACATCCATGAGGAGTCCACACTGCACCTGGTGCTGCACCTCAGAGGTGGGATGCAGAATTTCATGAAGACTCTGGCTGGTATGACCATCACCCTGGAGGTGGAGCCCAGTGACACCATTGAGAATGTCAAGGCAAGAATCAAGACAAGGAAGGCATCCTCCCTCACCAGCACAGGTTAATCTTTGCTGGCAAATAGGTGGACAACAGTAGACTCCTTCAGGATATTGTAGTGACACCGGGTGTGTCTTACAGCTGTTTTCCAGCAAAGATCAACATATGCCTGTCACAGAGGATGCTTTTCTTGACTTGGTTCTTGCCTTGACATTCTCATGGTGTCACTGTGTTCCACCTCTAGGGCAATGCTCATACCAGTCAGGGTCTTCATGAAGATCTGCATCCCACCTCTGAGATGCAGCACCAGGTGCAGTGTAGACTCCTGGATGATGAAATCTGACAGGCTACTGTCTTCACCTCTTTGGGATGTAAATCTTTACTGGTCAGGAAGATTGCCTTCCTTGTCTTGGATCTTTACCTTGCCATTCTGTATGATGTTACTGGGCTCCACCTCCAGGGTTCTAGTTGTGATCTCTGGATTTCATGAAGATATGCATCCCACCTCTGCAGCACAACACAAGGTACAGGGTGGACTCTTCCAAGATGTTGGAGTAAGACAGGGTGCTGTCTTCTTGCTCCTTGATAGAACAACCTCTGGTGGTAGGAAGAATGCCTTCCTTGTCTTGGATATTTGCCTTGATATTCTCAATAGTGTCACTGAGGTCCACCTCCAGAGTGATGGTCGTGCCTGTCAGGGTCTTCATGAAGATCTGCATCCCACCTCTAGTTCCACCACCAGGTGCAAGGTGGACTCCTGAATGTTGGAATCCTACAGGCTACTGTCTTCCAGCTCATTGTGAGATCAATCTCTGCTGGTTGGGAACATTGCCTTCCTTTTCTTAGATATTTGCCTTGTCATTCTCAATGGTGTCACTAGGCTCCACTTCCAGAGTAAGATCATCCCAGTCAGGGTCTTCATGAATATCTGCATCCCACCTCTGAGGCAAAGCACCAGGTACACACCGTGTCTCACTACAACATCCAGAAGGAAGTCAAATGTCATCCACTGTTTGACAGCGAAGATCAACCTGTGCTCGTCAGGGAGGATGCCTTCCTTGACTTGGTTCCTGCCTTGACATTCTCCATGATGTCACTGGGCTCCACCTCCAGGGCGATGCTTGTGCCAGTCAGGAACTTCATGAAGATCTGCATCCCACATCTGAGATGCAGCACCAGGTCCAGGGTGGCCTCCTGGATTTTGAAATCTGACAGGCTACACTCTTCCAGATCTTTGTGAGATAAATCTTTAATAGATCGAGAAAATTGGCTTCCTTGTCTTGGATCTTTTCCTTGCCATTCTCAATATTGTCACTGGGCTGCACCTCCAGGGTGATGGTCATGCCAGTCAGGGTCTTCATGAAGATCTGCATCCCACATCGGAGGCACAGCACCAGGTGCAGGTGGACTCCTTTTGGATGTTGTAGTCAGGCAGGATGCACCAGTCTTCTAGCTATTACTAGCAAAGGTCACCCTCTGCTGGTCAAGAAATATGTGTTTCTTGACTGGGATATTTTCCTTGCCATTCTCAGTGGTGTTCCTGGACTCCACCGCCAGGATGATGGTCAAGCCAGAGAGGGTCTTCATGAAGTTCTGTATCCCACTTCTGAGGCACAGCACCAGGTACAGGGTGGACTCCTTGATGTTGTAGTCAAATAGTGTGCTGTCTTCCATCTCTTTGCTAGATCAACCTCTGCTGTCATTGTTGTCCACCTCCAGTATTATGGTCATTCCAATCAGGGTCTTCATGGAGATCTGCATCGCAACTCTGAGGTTCAGCAACAGGTGCAGGGTGGACTCCTTCTGGATGTTGTAGGCAGGCAAGGTGAACCAGTCTTCTAGCTGTTGCCAGAAAATGTCAACCTCTGCTGATCAGAGAGGGTGCCTTCCTTGACTGGCATCTTTGCCTTGACATTCTCAATTACTTCCACCTCTAGGGTGATGGTTGTGCCGTTCAGGTTCTTCATGAAGTTCTGCATCCTACCTCTATGGCGAGCACCAGGTGCAATTTGGTCTCCTGGATATTGTCGTCAGACAGGGTGCTGTCTACCAACTCTTTGCTCGATCAACCTCCACTGGTTGGAAGAATTCCTTCCTTGTGTTGGATCTTTGCCTTGTCATTCTCATTGGTGTCACTGAGCTCCACCTCCGGTCTGATGGTCATGCCAGTCAGATTATTCATTAATATCTGCATCCCACCTCTGAGGTGTAGAACCAGGTGCCAGTGGACTCCTGGATGTTCAGGTAAGACAGGGCTCACCAGTCTTCCAGTCGTTGCCAGCAAACATCAACCTCTGCTGGTTAGGGGAGTTGCCATCCTCATCTGGGTTATTACCTTGATGTTCCCAATGGTGTCAATGGGCTCCACCTCCAGGTTTATGGTTTTACTGGTACGAGTCCTCATGAAGATCTACATCCCACCTCTGACACAAGAAATTCATCTCCCCCAGGTAGCAGTGGATGATCTTTGCTGGCACAGAGCTGGAAGACAGGCACACCCTGTCTGACTACAACATCAAGGAGGAGTCCACCCTGCACAGGTGCTGCACCTCAGAGGTTGGATGCAGAGCTTCATGGAGACCCTGCCTGGCAGGACCATCACCCTGGATGTGGAGCCCAGTGACACCTCGGAGAATGTCAAGGCAAGAACCAAATCAAGGAAGGCATCCTCCCTGACCAGCACAGGTTACTCTTTGTTGCCAAACAGCTGGACAACCGTCTACTCCTTCAGGATATTGTAGTGAGACAGGGTGTGTCTGTCTTACAGCTGTTTTCCAGCAAAGATCAACCTGTGCTGGTCAGGGGGGATGCCTTCCTTGACTTGGTTCTTGCCTTGACATTCTCAATGGTGTCACTGGGCTCCACCTCTAGGGTAAAGTTCATGTCAGTCAGGATCTTCATGAAGATCAGCATCCCACCTCTGAGATGCAGCACCAGGGGCAGGTTAGACCCCTGGATGTTGAAATCTGACAGGCTACTGTCTTCCAACTCTTTGTGAGATAAATCTTTACTGGTCAGGAAGATTGCTTTCCTTGTCTTGCATCTTTGCCTTGCCATTCTCAATGGTGTCACTGGGATCCACCTCCAGGGTGAAGGTCTTGCCTGTCAGTGTCTTCACGAAAATCTGCATCCCACCTTGGAGGTGCAGCACCAGGTTCTGGGTGTACTCCTTCTGGATGTGTTGGTCAGGAAAGGTGCACCAGTCTTCTAACTGTTGCCAGCAAATGTCACCATCTGCTGGTCAAGGGGTAGGCATTTCATGACTGAGATCTTTCCTTGCCATTCTCTGTGGTTTTACTTGGCTATATCACCAGGGTGATGGTCATGCCTGTCAGGGTTTCATGATAATCTGCATTCAACCTCTGAGTCACAACACAAGGTGCAGGTTGACTCCTACTAGATGTTGTAGTAAGACATGGTGCTGTCTTCAGTTCTTTACTAGATCAACTTCAACTGGTCATGAATAATGCCTTCCTTGTCTTGAATTTTTGCCTTGACAGTCTCAATGGTGTCACTGGTCTCCACCTCCAGGGTGATGGTGGTGTCGGTCAAGGACTTCATGAAGATCTGCAACCCACCTAAGAGGTACAGCACCAGGTACAGGGTGGACTCCTTCTTGGAGTTGTAGTCAGATAGGGTGCACCCATATTCCAGCTATTTGTCAGCAAAGAGCAACCACTGTTTGTTGGAAGGATGCCTTCATTATCTTGGATCTTTGCCTTGACATTCTCAATTTTGTCACTGGACTCCACCTCAAGGGGGGTAGTCATGCTGGTCAGGGCATTCATGAAGATCTGCATTGCACCTCAGAGATACTGCAAAAAGTGGAGGGTGAACTTCTCCTGGATGTTCAAGTAAGAGAGGGTGCACCTGTGTTCCAGTTGTTGCCCTCAAAGTTCAACCTCTGCTGGTCAGGGAGGATGCCTTCCTTTCCTTGGATTCCTGCCCTCACACCTCAATGGTGTCACTGGGCTCAACCTGCAGAGTGATGTTTGTGCCTTTCAGGGTCTTCAGGAAGATGTGCATCCCACCTCTGAGGCACAGCACCAGGTGCAGTGTGGACTCCTGGATGTTGTAGTCAGATAGCGTGCTGTCTTCCATCTCTTTGCTAGATCAATCTCTGCTGGTCAGAAGAATGCCTTCCTTGTCTTGGATCCTTGTCTTGATATTCTCATTGGTGTCAATGCACTCCACCTCCAAGCTGGTGGTCATGCCAGTCAGATTCTTCATGAAGATCTGCATCTGAACTCTGAGGTTAGACCAGGTGCCACTGGACTCCTTCTGGATGTTCAAGAAAGAGAAGGCTCACCAGTCTTCCAGCTGTTGTCAGCAAACATCAACCACTGCTGGTTAGGGAAGATGCCACCCTGTCTTGGATAGTTACCATGACATTCTAAATGGTGTCAATGGGCTCCACCTCCAGGTTATAGTCTTGAGTGTCAGCGTCCTCATGAAGATCTACATCCTACCACTGAGGCAAGGAATTCATCTCCCCAAAGAGCATGGTTGATCTTTGCAGGCACAGATCTGGAAGACAGGCACACCCTGTCTGACTACAACATCCAGGAGGAGTCCACCCTGAACCTGGTGCTGCACCTCCGAGGTGGGATGCAGATCTTCATGAAGAACCTGACTGGCATGACCATCACCCTGGAGGTGGAGCCCAGTGACACCATGGAGAATGTCAAAGCAAGAACCAGGTCAAGGAAGACTTCCTCCCTGACAAGCACGGGTTGATCTTTGCTGGAAAATGCTGTAAGACAGACACACCTTTTTTCACTACACATCCAGAAGGAGTCTAGTGTCATCCAACTGTTTGTCAGTAAAGATCAACCTGTGCTGGTCAGGGAGGTGCTTTCCTTGACTTGGTTCTTGCCTTGACATTCTCCATGGTGTCAGTGAGGTCCACCACTAGGATGATGGTCATGACAGTCAGGGTTCTCATGAAGGTCTGCATCCCCCCCATAGGAACTGTACCAGGTGCAGAGTGTACAACTCCTAGATGTTTTAGTCAGACAGGTTGCACCATCTCCAGCTGTTTGCCAGCAAAGATCAACCTCTGTTGCTCAGGGAGGATGCCTTCCTTTTCCTGGATCCCTGCCTTGCCATTCTCTATTTTTTCACTGGTCCATACCTCCAGGATATGGTTGTGCCTGTCACAGTTTCATGAAGATATGCATCCCCCCTCCTAGGCACAACAAAAGGTGCAGGGTGGGCTCTTCCAATATGTAGTCAGACAGGTTGCTGTCTTCTTCCTCTTTGCTAGATCAATCTATGCTGATCAGAAAGATGCCTTTCTTGACTTGGATCTTTGCCTTGACATTTTCAATGGTATCACTGAGGTCCACCTCCAGGTTGATGGTCTGCCTGTCAGGTTCTTCATGAAGATCTGCATCCCACCTCTGAGATGCAGCACCAGGTGTTGGGTGGACTCCTGGATGTTTGAATCCTACAGGGTACTGTCTTAAAGCTCTTTGTGAGAACAATCTCTGCTGGTCATGAAGATTGCCTTCCTTGTCTTGGATATTTGCCTTGCCATTCTCAATGGTGTCATTGTTGTCCACATCCAGTGTTATGGTCATCCCAGTCAGGGTCTTCATGATGATCTGCATCTCACCTCTGAGGTTCAGCACCAGTTGCAGGGTGGACTCCTTATGGATGTTTAGGCAGCAGGGTGCACCAGTCTTCTAGCTTTTGCCAGCAAAAGACAACCTCTGCTGGTCAGGGAGGATACCTTCCTTGATTGGTATCTTTGCCTTTACATTCTCAATGATGTCACTATTTCCACCTCTAGGGTGATGGTCATGTGGGTCAGGGTCTTCATGAAGATCTGCATCCCACCTCTGAGGTGCAGGACCAGGTGCAGGGCAGACTCCTGGATATTGTAGTCAGACAGCGTGCTGTCTTCCATCTCTTTGCTAGATCAAACTCTGCTGGTCAGAAGAATGCCTTCCTTGTCTTGGATCTTTTCCTTGACATTCTCATTAGTGTCACTGAGCTCCACCTCCAGGTTTATGGTCTTGCCAGTTAGATTCATAAAGATCTGCATCCCACATATGAAGTGTAGCACCAGGTGGTGGTGGACTACTTGTAGATCTTCAACTAAGAAAGGGTGCACCAGTCATCCAGTTGTTGCAGGAAACATCAACCTCTGCTGGTTAGGGGAGATGCCAATCTGTCTTGAATCATTACCTTGACATTCTCAATGTGTCAATGGGTTCCACCAACAGATTGGTGGTCTTGCTAGTCAAGGTCCTCATGAAGAACTACATCCCACCTCTGAGACAAGGAATTAATTTCCCCCAAATAACAGTGCTTGATATTTCCTGGCACAGAACTGTAAGATAGGCACACCCTGTGTGACTACAACATTCAGGAGGAGTCCACACTGCACCTGGTTCTGCACCTCAGAAGGGGGATGCAGATCTTCATGAAGACCCTGACTGGCAGAACCATCACCCTGGAGGTGGAGCCCAGTGGCACTATGGAGAATGTCAAGGCAAGAACCAAATCAAGGAAGGCATCCTCCCTGACCAGCACAGCTTGATCTTTGCTGCAAAACAGCTTTTAGACAGACACACCCTGTCTCACTGCAACATCCAGAAGGCATCTAGTGTTGTCCAGCTGTTTGGCAAGAAAGATCAACCTGTACTGGTCAGGGAGGATGCCTTCCTTGACTTGGTTCTTGCCTTGACATTCTCCATGGTGTCACTAGGCTCCACCTCCATGGCGATGCTCGTGCCAGTCAGGGTCTTCATGAAGATCTGCATCCCAACCCTGAGATGTAGCACCAAGTGCAGGTTGAACTCATGGATTTTGAAATCTGACAGGCTACTGTCTTCCAGCTTTTTGTGAGATCAATTTGTGCGGGTCACAAAAATTGCCTTCCTTGTCTCAGATCATTGCCTTGCCTTTATCAATGGTGTCACTGAGCTCCACCTCCAGGGTGATGGTCATGCCAGTCAGGGTCTTCAAGATGATCTGCATCCCACATCTGACGTGCACACCAGGTGCAGGGTGCACTACTTCTGGATGTTATAGTCAGACATGGTGCACCAGTCTTGTAGCTGTTGCCAACAGTTCAAACTCTCCTGGTCAGAGTTGCCTACCTTACCTGGGATCTTTGCCTTTACATACTCAATGGTGTCACTGAGGTGCATCCTCAGGGTGATGGTCATGCCAGTCAGGGTTTTCATGAATATCTGCATCCCACCTCTGAGATGCAGCACCAGGTGCAGGGTTGACTCCTGGATTGAAATTCAATAGGCTACTGTCTTTTGGCTCTTTTCAAGATCATCTCTGCTGGTCGGGATTCTCGCCTTCTTGTCTTAGATCTTTGCCTTGCCATTCTCACTTGTCTCACTCGCTCCACCTCCAGGGTGATGTTCATGCCAATCAGGGTCTTCATGAAGATCTGCATCCCCCCTCTTAGGTGCAACACCAGGTTCAGTGTGGATTCCCCTTAGATGTTGTAGTCAGACAGGTTGCAGACATCTTCCAGTGTTTGCCAGCAAAGATCAACCTCTGCTAGTCAGGTAAGATGCCTTCCTTTTCTTGGATCCCTGCCTTGCCATTCTCTATGCTTTTACTGGGCTCCACCTCCAGGGTGATGGTTGTGCCTGTCAGGGTTTCATGAAGATCTTCATCCCACCTCTGAGGCACAACACAGGGTGCAGGGTGGACTCCTCCAAGATGTTGTAGTCACACTCGGTGCTGTCTTCCCTTTCTTTGCTAGATCATCCTCAACTGTTCGGGAAGAATGCCTTCCTTCTCTTGGTTATTTGCCTTGACATTCTCAATGGTGTCACTGGGCTCCAACTCGAGTGTGCTGGTGGTGCTGGTCAGGGTATTCATGAAGATCTGCACCCCATCTCTGAGGTGAAGCACCAGGTACAGGGTGGACTCCTTCTGGGTGTCATAGTCAGAAAGGGTGCATCCTTTTTCCAGGTATTTGTCAGCAAAGATCAACCTCCGTCGGTCAGGGAGGATACCCTCCTTTTCTTGCATCCCTGCTTTGACATTCTCACTGGTGTCACTGGGCTCAAACTCCATGGTGATCGTCATGCCTTTCAGGGTCTTCATGATGATCTGCATTCCACCTCTGAGATGCAGCACCAGGTGCAGTGTGGACTCCTGGATGTTGTAATCAGAGAGGGTGCTGTCTTCCAGTTCTTTGCTAGATCTACCTCTGCTGGTCGGAAGAATGCCTTCCTTGTCTTGTATCTTTGCCTTGACATTCTCATTTGTGTCACTGAGCTCCTCCTCCAGGGTGATGGTCATGCCTTTCAGGGTCTTCATGAAGCACTGCATCCCACCTCTGTGGTGCTGCACCATGTGCAAAGTGAACTCCTCCTGGATATTCAAGTAAGACTGAGTGTACCAGTTGTCCAGCTGTTGGTAGCAAACATCAACCCCTTCTGGGTAGGGGAGTTGCCATCCTGGTCTGCATACCCCAGCTCTTTTCTTACCTCCATCTCAGGGCCTGTGTCACCTTTTCTGTCTTCCATATTGATGGAAATGTGCAAAGCACACAGTCTCCAGAGAAGTCCTCAAGATTTACTCAGTTTGTTAATTACTTTGGAGACAAATAGAGGAACATAATTATTTGAATGAAGTCAGGTATACTCTACCTTGGGACATCCTGAAGGCATTTCTGAGCCCCTTTCCATGATGGGGCTTTGCCTCAAGCCAACTGGAGAAAAAGATCCTGAAAGTTTATAATATTTAAATTTTCTACCATTCTTGGGCATTTAGGTGAAGTTCATTGCCAATCTTCAAAAGGATATTGCCTGCAAATTGGGCCCTACCATCTTTGGCAACTCTTTTATATTCAGACTGATTTCAGCACAGAATTGGCATCTTTGGTCCCCTTTTTGATTGCCAGGAGCAAATCCAATCCTCTGAGGAATGGTCTGGTGAATGATGTAAACACGTCTTGATCATAATGAGTGCCATGGTGAAGAGAATCAACAATGACAGACCCAAGCTTTCTGGTAATAAAATGACGCTGTAGGGATTTGCCTTGAATTCACAGGAAGTTCCCAATTCCTGGAAACCTCAGTGATGAGCTCTCTTAGCATTTGCACCCAAATATTCAGGGGAAAATGCTGTGATTGAATTCAAATTCAGACAAGAGGGGCAGGATGGTGTATTAGAGGCACCCAGCACTTGTCTGTAATCAAGAGAGAGAATGTAAATGTCACACTGAGGTTTGTGGCCATGGGAGAATGCTCAAGATCAACAGAGGAGAGACTTGGACCTGAGGATTCCTGAGTATTGTGCTGGATTGTGAAAGTGAGTGCCCAATACTGATCCCAGGGCAGGTAGCAGCACTAGGGCAGGCCTCCAAGGCAAGGGTTGGGGTGGAGGCAGGAGAGTCCCAGTGAGCAGCAGAGGCACAGGACTCAGCACTGTGCAGCAGTGTCATCTGAACACATGACAGATCTAGGACATGCACGGTGAACAGGCTCTGGAGGTGTGCTCTGCCCTTCACTGCATATTCTCCTGGTGCCATAACTGGGAGTTACACCTTCCCAAGGGGGGTTAAAAACTTTCTTAACTTGTGTCTTCATGTTTCAGACATAATGTTAATTTAGGTTAACATTTCTATTCATCCAAAACATTATATGCGAAAATCTATGGAATAGATAATATGGATATATAATGCATATATGGATACATAATATGGATATAGATAATATGGAATAGAGAATAGAGAATAGATAATAGATAAGAAACTAAGATGCATTTCAAAATTAAAACATCTTTCCTTAGTTTTGTCAAGAGACCCATTTCAGAAAAATTAAGAAGTATACATAAGAATCTTAAAATTCTACTATTCATACATAACTACTATTAACATTAAACACATAACTTATATAAATATGCATTTTATAAATATAAAATCATATTAATAGTTTTAAAACTTCTAAATTATTTTAAATTGCACCCAATATTATTTTAATGCCAGATCTTTTAGCATATAGTTCATCTATCCAGAACCCTATATTGGACATTTAAATTATTCTTGCTACCTTAAAAACAGCTATCAGGAATATTCCTACAACTCTCTCTTTACAAATAAACTTTTTTTTTTTTTTTTTTTTTTTTTTTTTTTTACTGCTGGGAGATTACCTTATTTATTTTTTTAAATCTCTCAGCTTTCAAATAAACATTATTTTCACATAAATTTCTAAAATATCATTGATGGCACATAAAATTCTAAGACTTTTAAATTACTTATCAAATCACTGTCCTGAATGATACTACCCATTTACATTCTCCCCAACAATATTTAAAAGAACGAATTCCCTACACTTGGATTGGCACAACATTGAACGACAGTAAATATTACTCCTATTTTGTTAGGTAAAATCTAGTCATTCTTTTGCTTCTTTTTTAGTATTAATGAGTGGAAATTTTTGTCCTGTGCTCATTGAACGTATGTATTTCTTATTTCACCAAATGTCTTTTGATAACTTCTGTGTTCTCTCTTAAAATAAAACTCTACCTCTCATCTCATTCCAGGTTAAAATAATCATTCAAATTCATTTAAACTTAAATTGAAAAGATTAATTTTTGCTATACAAATTACTATGTGCCTAATAGAAACAGAAAATGCTATATACAACTGTTTAAAATTATACAAAATTATATTCCTTAATCCATAGCTATTATAAAAATTAAATATAATTTTACACTTACTCATTTTATATTGTGTTTTCCTTACTAATTACAACTACTGCTTGTTAACACCTTAAAAAATACCAATTCTAATATAACAACTTAATTTAATTTAAGGTGATAAGACCATTGTGCATAAACACGCAAGTTGTAAAACTGATTTTCAATATCTATACTGACTCCATTTTATAATTTTGTTGCTCACCAATTACTATAAACAAAATCAAATCATACATTTGATAAAAACTAGGCCTTCTTTTACTTTAATGCCCAATAATATTCAAAAAGTTCTCTGGCATCTAAGAGTTGCCTCAGATTTTCTCCATCTTACACATGGCCCCATACCTAACTTTAGGGACAGGAACTGCAAGGAGAGTTCCTGCTATGGCCTGTCAGCCTATATGCAATCTCCTCATGCCTCATTTCCTGGAAATTTAAGATTAAGGAGAAAGAGAGATAAATAACATGTAACTTGTAAGAAATGTAACCTAAGAGATGCAGAGCTGCCAGGGTGAGAGGTCAGGGCATGGGTGTAAGAACATACAGCCTTGCTCACAGAGGTGTTCCTGCCCCAAGGTGGACTTGGGGGTTTCTGCAGGGGTTGGACTTAAGAGTGGCCCCCTCAGCCCCAGGAACAGAGTTGTTTTTTCTCCCTTTTAAGGTGGTCACTATACAGATGGTCTGGTTAGTGGGACTGAAGTTGTTGAAGCCCAAGTTGCCCCATTAGCTCTGTCTTGGGCTTCTTGTTCCTCAAATTTGGGAGGAGAGAAACATGGCCCCAAAGGCAGATATGAAATTTGAGTCTAGTCTGGACTCCCAGATTCCTTTGAATGCATGAGGACAAACTCACAGGTAGAGGTGGCCTTTCTGTGTGTGGTGCTAGTTCCCCCAGGAGAGCTTAAGGGGTTCTGCTTGGACAGACTTTGTGGGATGGCAGTAAATGTAGGAATGTTGCTTGCCCTTGTTTGCACTTTACCTTCTGTCCCTTTGTCCCCATGGTGGTCATCTGCCTATGGACACTGGAGGTGCTCTGTCCCAAGCTTGCCCCAGGTTTCTGTCTGTTGCTTGGGGTCCATCCTCTTTAAGAGGAGATGCACAAGGCCCCAAACGCTGATATGAGATCTGGGAGCAAGTCTGGGCTCCCAGATCCCCCTGATGTCACAGAGACAGACGAGCTACCAGAGGTAGCCTTTCTGGGGGTGGTGTTGTTCCCCTGAGATGAGCTTAGGTGTTCCTGGGTGGGCAGGTGTTGAGGGGTGGCACTCAGGGTAGGAACTCCAGTGTTTCCTTGTTTTTGTTTTCTTTTGTTCTTTTGTTTTTTGGGGACAGTGGTAGTGCTCTGGCCAGGGACACTCTTAGTGTTCTGTCCCAAACTTGCCTCATTTTGCTCTCCAGTTTTGGGGGTTCCTCTACTTTTTGAGCAGGTGTTTATTGCTGCCCTGGGAGATGTCAAAACTGGGACCAAGTCTGGGCTCCCAGATCCCATTGGTGATATGGGAACAGGCCTACAAGTAGAGGAGGTCTTTTTCGGGGTGGTCCTTATTCCCCCAGGAGAGCCTAAGGGTTTCTGTATGGGCAGGCTTTGGAGGGTGGCAGTAAGTGTACAAACCCCAGTGTTTTCTTGCTCTGACTTGCACTTTCCCTTCTGCCCCTTGGTCCCCAGGGTGGTGCTCTGCCTATGGACATTGGCATTACTGTGTCCCAAGCTTGCCCCAGGTTGCTCTCTGTTGTTTGGGGTCCCTCCTCTTTGGGAAGAGATACACATGTTCCCAAAGGCTGATATGAGATCTGGGAGCAAGTCTGGGCTCCCAGATCCCCCTGATGTGAAAGGGACAGATGCGCTACTAGAAGTAGCCTTTCTGGGGGTGGTGTTGGTCCCCTGAGATGAGCCTAGGTGTTCCTGGGTGGGCAGGTGTTGGGGAGTGGCATTCAGGGTAGGAGCTCCAGTGCTTCCTTGCCCCCGTTTGCTCTTGCTTTTGCATTTTCTGGGTGCAGTGGTAGTGCTCAGGCCAGGGTCCCTGTTGCTGTTCTGTCCCAAGCTTGCCCCTTGGTGCTCTCCGGGTTTGGGGGTCCCTCTACTTTCTGAGCAAATGCTCATTGCTGTTGTGGGAGTAGTCAGGCCTGGAGACAAGTCTGTCCTCCCAGTGGCCTTTGATGTAACTAACCCTGTCAGCCTGGAAGGGGATGGAACTTGTTTCTCACAGGCAGACTGGGGCTGCCTGTTGTCAGGACAAACTCTGGCCACACTCTGGGGGGCAGCTGCAGAGGGAGACGCCAATGCATTTGATGTCCCAGCAGGCCTTGCAGCCTGGCTGCCAGCAGAATGTGCCTGGGTGCTGGCATGGGAACCCATGGTGTGGTTTTGATGTGTGTCAGCCCCAAGGGCTGAGTGCCTTGGACTGGCCAAGGCTGGGGGACCTGCAGTCAATGGTGGGACTGGGACTGCTCCTGGACCTGGAGCTGCCAGGTGTACAGATTGAGGGCTGGCAAAGGAGAGGGACAGGGGCATCTTCCCATGAGGAATCCCAGGGATTTGTGGAATGGTGGCTCCACAGATGACAGCCTGCTTCCCAAGCAGAGCCTTTTGCCGCACCCTTGGAGCTGGCCTGCTGGTGCTGTCCACAGGTGAGGCCCTGTGTGTCCTGTTGGGCTTTGGATCCTGGTGAGAGGGGAGGAAGCTCCTACCCGAGCTGGATGGAGGTCCCACATGGAGGGACTGGGAAGGCAAACTGGTATTCATGAGGGTGGTCCCAAAGGGAGCCACTGGCTGTGGAGCTAAGCCTGCCAGCATGCTGGGAGAGGGTCTGGGAGGAAGGGCCAAAGCAGCAATTGGCAGGCTGTGGGGGAAGAGGACACTAAGGTTGGAGGTGGGAGGGTGTCTCTGGGATGAGACAGCAGAGCCCACCCACATTGGGGTGGAGGCTGCCACAGTGGTGGTACTGGGATGGTGGAGCAAGTTCTGGCTAAGGCCCAGGGATGCCACAGGTCTGGCCCCTCCTCCCAATGCAGCGGGGTCCCATGCATGGGCTTGGGGGGCCATGGTAGTGCTGTCACACATGGCCTGGGTCTCACCCATCAGAAGGCGGTTGATGCGCTGCAGAACTTTCTCCTTCTCCCGGTCTAGGTCCTCAGCGGTGACTGGACAGGCCAGTTCCAGAGGTGGTGGCAGCCTCAGAGGTTCCCCTCGGTGGTGAGGCAGCAAAGGAATCTTCCGTTTCCGTGGCCTGCCGGCATCCCCAGTACCTGAACCCTTCTTCCTGGGCAATGGCTCTCCCACCCTGCCTTCTGCCACCTTCTCAGTGTGGGCCTTCTTCGGTGGAATCCCTGGGGATGAAGAGCATCCCAGGGGCAGCTTATGGTTGGAAGGGCCTGGAGCCCTCCTCTTCAGGCCTGGGAGACCTCGACTGGAGCTGTATGAGCTGCTGATGGCATTTCTTTTGTGGCAGGAACTCATACAGGTGGCCTGGGAGATGCCAGCTCTGTCTTGGGAGCTCTGGGTGCAGATGTTTACCTGCAGAGCCCCAGGTCTGGGCACAAAGGAAGGCAGGCGGCCATGGGACACCAGGGGCCTGAAGGCAGATTGTTCTCCTCCAGTCACATGGGAGCTCCCCCTCTGACATTTTCTTTCCTCGGGATCTTCTGCCTTCTCAGGCTCCCCTTGGCCACTGTCTCCAGGGGCTCTGTGTACAGTCTTCCCTGGACAGCGGTCTTGGACAGGCCTTGGTCCTGCAAGCTGGCAAGCAGCCCCTTCCTGCTCCTGTGCCATAGGAGGCATGTGCTTGATGATTTGATGGTCTATGCTGCAGGAATCGGTGGAAGGTGCAGCAGACAGCAGCATCTCCCTCACCAGACCTGGCATGCGGAGGATGGAGGACATGTCCGCGTCTCCCAGGAAGTGTAGAATGGTCTTCAGGATCCTGGACATGCATCTAGGAGGTGCTCCACTCAACCGCCAATGTGCCCTTGCAAGCCGGTGGCAGGATGATCTGTGAGTGTCCCCGTGGGACCAGGCAGCCCAGAGTGTCCAACCAGAATAGGGAAGTCTGCGGGAGCTGTGATAGGGCTTCATGGGGGACGCCACTGGCCGGTCCCTGGTGGCCACCGGTGAGGGACAAAGCTTTCCCTGGGACATACCCATGGCAGTTATTAGAAACGGCGCAATTCAGAAATACAGCGGCGAGCGGAAAGGGTTCTTCTGCGGCCAACTGGTTTCAGAAGAAACAGGAGTAAGACCTGTTACCACGACGCAGGTAGGGAAGGTAATGGTTAGAGAACCCTGGGCACGTGC
The DNA here is from genome assembly GCF_902686445.1 of Sciurus carolinensis. Taxonomy (NCBI): domain Eukaryota; kingdom Metazoa; phylum Chordata; class Mammalia; order Rodentia; family Sciuridae; genus Sciurus; species Sciurus carolinensis. The sequence goes on from NW_025920147.1 coordinate 681,415, forward strand.
AGAAAACCGTTGACACAGGGCATGAGGCAGGCTCGTGCCAGCAACGGACACGCACGTGCAAAGGTGCACGTGCAAAGGTGCACGTGCAAGGATGCGCATGCAAAGATCCACAAGGGCACGAGGCGGGGTCGTGCCAGGAACGGACATGCATGTGCAAAGGTGCACTGCAAAGGTCCACCAGGGCACGAGGCAGGGTCCTGCCAGGAATGGACAAGCACGTGCAAAGGTGCACATGCAAGGATGCGCATGCAAAGATCCACCAGGGCACGAGGCAGGGTCGTGCCAGGAATGGACACGCACGTGCAAAGGTGCATGTGCAAAGGTGCACGTGCAAGGATGCGCATGCAAAGATCCACAAGGGCACGAGGCGGGGTCGTGCCAGGAACGGACATGCATGTGCAAAGGTGCACTGCAATGGTCCACCAGGGCACGAGGCAGGGTCCTGCCAGGAATGGACAAGCACGTGCAAAGGTGCACATGCAAGGATGCGCATGCAAAGATCCACCAGGGCACGAGGCAGGGTCGTGCCAGGAACGGACATGCACGTGCAAAGGTGCATGTGCAAATGTGCACGTGCAAGGATGCTCATGCAAAAATCCACCAGGGCATGAGGCAGGGTCGTGCCAGGAACAGACACGCACGTGCAAAGGTGCACGTGGAAACGTGGGCATGCAAAGATTCACCAGGGCATGAGGCAGGGTCGTGCCAGGAATGGACACACACATGCAAAGATGCACGTGCAAAGGTGCATGTGCAAAGGTCCGCGTGCGTGTACCAGATGCAAGAGGGATAGTCACAGAAACCGCGTACCTGGAGCATGCCTGGATCCTGGGGGGACTGTGGAGCAGGGGCACTCGGGTTTTGGATTCAGAGCCTGCTCCACCAGCTGACCCATTGACGTTTCCTGATCCTCTGGGAAGGGTTGTACATGTTGGTTGAAGGTCAGCAGTTGTGGCAATGGCAGGGATTCCTCCTCTCATGCTGGTGCAGCGCTCCTGCTCCTCCCCAGAGGTGTCCAGAATGGCTGCACAGCTGCACTGGAGTCCAGTGGAGGTGGTGGGTGGCAGGAGGGCTGAGCAGTCTCTGGCTGGCAGATAGAGTGTGGCTCTTGGTGCATGCAGTAGGTGGGTACTAGGGTGATACATGAGGGTTTTCGTTGGTGGTACCTGTTCCTCCAGTACAGGGAGAGGCCCGTGCCTCCTTGAGGGAACTCTTCTCTGGAAAGGTGGGCAACGGCTCAGGCCCCAATATGCACACTCCACATGCCACCAAGGGTGGAGGAGGGTGGTGGCTGGAGCAGGGCTGCCAGCAGGAGACGTCTTGGGCCTCTGAAGTGGGGAAGCAAGGACAGGAGATAGGCGGTGCACCAGCACAGGACTGGTCCTGCAGGTGTGCCGTGAATGAGCAAGCGGGGATGGCGTCACCAGGATCTAACTCACTGGGCCTGGACAGGACACTTCCTCCACTGTCACAGTGAAGGTGTGATCCAGCGTTTGTATCTAGTCTTGATCTGGTGAGCGCAGGCGGTGGTGGGTTTGACAGCTAGGTTTGGAGCTCTTGCAATGGCAGGAATCCCTCCGCCCATGCCCCGCCCCAGAGCTGTCAGAGAGCTGTCCATGGTCCTGCAAGCGCTTGGCCAGAGAGCTGTCCATGGTCCTGCAAGGGTCTGGCCAGACAGAAGGAAAACTGCTGGGGAGCAAGTTTCCTGGTAGTGGCAGCTTGGGATCAGGGACTGTCTTCCTGCACTTCCTCTGGGAACACTGGAGGGGACAGCTGCTGAAAAGAGAGCATGAGTGCCCCCCAGTCTCTGACTGAGGGCTTCAGCAGGGCAGGCAGGGAGGGACCAGTACCCTGGTATACCGTCCTTTCCCTCCATAGGGAAGCCAGAATACCCCAGCTCGTGTGCTCACAAAGTCTGGTTTTATTTATGTTTGGGCTTCTCTCTTCGATTTTTGTATCAAGATTCTCCAATTGTTTGAGTGCATCTTTGCTTAGCTGTTCTGGGGACACTAGTAGGCCTCCTACTGATTCCACAGTGGAAGACCTGTTCACCTTTGACCAATTCAATCCAACACAGACACCTTACAGACCTAGAGATCCCCTCAGCATTCACTGTTGGGAGGTTCAATCTGTCAAGCGTATTGGTGTCCTGCAGATGGAAGGACACCCTGCCAGAGTTAGGTGTGAGTTTTGGACCTCAAGCTTCCCATAACCTACTGAGCAACCATGCATGCTCCTCCACCCTCAGCTGTGAAGATCTGCCACTCTTCATCGCAGGTGGAGTGCTGGGTGGGTTTCTGGACTGGGAAAAATATTGTGAGCAGTGCCTGGAGAAGCCAGGCAGGAGGGAGCCTCAGCTGGGACCACTGTCCAAAATGGATGCTCCTTGGGTCCTCTCACTGCCTGCGGGTCCTCCCAGGTGCAGCCTGCAGGGTGAAGGTGTCGCTGGTGCTCATGGTGCCTGGTGCTGTTACTCCCAGAGGTGAATCCTCCTGACCCCTGTTGGTGGTGCTCCCTGGCAGGCTGCAGTGGGGACCCAGGCCCTGGATGGAGAGGGATCACCCATAGCCCAGATGAGCTGTGTGCAACCACAGACTAGCACTCCTCTTCCAGTGGTGAAAAAGTTGGAGTGGGGTTGCCAAGAACGTAAGCCTGAGACTCGGTGTGCAGGACCTCCCTGTGACAGCACAGCTGATCTGGCACTTATCTTGAATCTTCCTCTGGGGTGGCCAGGACCACTACTTGCCCAAGTGTAGTGAATTCATAGTACTGTCAGGAAAATGGCTGTGAGATGGGGTGTGTCCCCCATTGTAGGCCTCCCCAGAGGCTCTCAGGCTGGGAATCTCTCAGTGTCCTCTTTCAGACCCCTTTTCCTGCTGCATAGGGTGGAAATCTGGACACCCTCCTAGATCATGCCTGCCTCTGGTGTCAGGGGTGCTGACTGCCTGAATGAAGGGGGTGAGGGAACTTAGCCACACCCAGGAGGTCCTGGAGCCTGAGATTGGTCAGGCTCTTTAATTTCTAATAACAATGGTAAACACAGTCTTTATTTCTTGTTTAAAACAGCAATTATAAAAATTATAAAAACAGCCTATAAAGAAGGATCCCAGCACCCAAGGGGCCCTCATCATTGTCATTGGGGTGTACCACCTTCATGTTTTACTTCTAGAACAACTCCCCTTCCCATGAGAAAGAGGGAGTCCTTAGGAATGCTTAATGTGGGGGTTTCTCAGGAAGGTCATTTTGACATGCTATGTACAGTTAGGGTGGGGACATATTGACTTAAGAGGTGACATGGTGGAATCAGGAAAACGAATGTTAAAGAAATTGAACTCAGATTTGACCAGGATTCCTTGAATGTGGCCTTACCTTTTTGAGTGTATGGATGGTGTTGTATGCAGGTGTCATGCAGTCATTTAAAGGAATGCACATTGTGACCACAGATACACACCTAGAGGATGAACTTGCACATATACTAAGCCACACGAAGTCTTCGCTGTGGTTGTCAACAATGTTCTGATTCACAAAGACCTTTCTCTCCCTCTTCTTAGATGGAACAGAACCTGGAATCCTGGAATTGCCTTTGAAGATTCAAAATTTTGCTTTGGACATAAGAAAACATCGATGTTGAAAATGACTGTGAAAAAATTGGGTTATCAATTGATTTCTAAATGTGGAAACAATATAGTAATACATAGTTCTTCTATTATGTATAATATAAATATATAATTGCTTCCACATTATCAAGTTAAATTTCATGAGTATGTATTTGATCTCCTTTAAAGTTTATACCATCAGGACAAAACCCCATTTTTATTCTCTCACTGGGAATTATTTATTCCCACACTGAAAATTTTTCTTAGAATTGGGTTCAGTTTATATTTGGATACTTAGAGTCATATATTCATGTTCTAAAAAACATCTAGAGTTGCTTGCATATATCATCTAGTAATTTGTTTTTAAATTGAATGTAATGATATGCACACACACATACACATGTACCTAGATTAGGTGTTAATATCATCTGCAGGAGGAAACAGAAGCACACAGAAGCTACAAAACATGCCCAGGATCCCATATGGCTTCCCTAGTGAATGTTTGTGTCTCCTCCTAATGTATATCTTCAATCTCTAATGCCAGTACTTGCATGGGGCCTGTGGGAGTTAAATTAGATTTAGATAAGGATATGGGGACATGGCTGCCAAGATGAGTTGAGTATTCTTAGAAGGTGAGGAAGAGACCAGGGCTCATGTGTTCTCTGCCAAGTGAGGACACAGTGAGAAGGCAGCCAGGTGTGAGCAAGTAGCTCAATCTGCCAGAACCTTGACCTTGAACTCCCACCCTCCCAATGGAGAGAAAAAAAATGTTTTTTTAACATTTCCAGGTTCAGGTATTTTGTTGTAGCACTGCAGCTGACTAGGACAGCCAGTGAAGAGACTTTGTGAATATCAAAATGAAGTGATGTATACAAAGTGGTCTATGAATTTTAGCTATTGCAGTATCATCTTCATCATCATAACCATTTTTCATAACCAAATGGCATAGGGGCTATTTTCACACCTAATCCAATTCCAAAGGAAGTCACTGGACTTTGATCCAGGAGACAGAGGCTATGGACTGCTCTAGATGAGCAGTACCCAGATTTGCAGGTATTTTGTGGCCACTTTAGGGACCTACATAGACCTTTGGCTGCTCTGTAATTGAGTTTTTTGGGCCATCATGAGATTTATACCCCTGGTCAAGTCAACATCATCCCCTTTTAGGGTGACCAAGTTAATCATAACCAGTCATTTACATCTCGAGTCATTCAAAAATCAATATGAATTTTCTCTTCCTCAGACACCTGTAAAAACATGAATGACAGGTGATGTCACTGAACAACTGACACAGGAGTAGAGAGCTCGAAGAGCCTGAAAAGGAGCCAGGCAATCAGAGAAGAGATGATAGCAAGGCTAGAGGAGGCCAATCTCTGTCCAGGGGGCTGTGGTCAGAGCCAGCAGAGTTCCTTCTGGGACCTTCTCAGGATGGAGCCTTGGTAAGAGAGTAGATATGACCAGCCATTAGCTGTGTGGAAGGAGGATGAATTTTGGATTCTGGTGGAACTAGATTGGTATTTTAGCTTTACAAATTTATAGCTAAGAAACTCTGAAGAATTAGGTTCAGTTACCTGAGATTAGTTTTCTCACCCACCAAGTGGGCACTGTAAATTAACCTTCTCCACAAAGATGGAGTGCAGATGTATGAGGTTATATTTGCAAAGTAATTTTTTTTGGCAATAGGAGGCTGGGAAGTGCAAGAGGAAAGGGTTGGGAAGCCAGAGAAGCTGGTTGACATCCTGTCTTTTCAGCTTCCTACTTGATTGACTTCAGGTAAATCACTTTACTACTCTGAGTATCAGTTTCCTTGTATTGGTATAATAACAGAACATCCAGCCTACATTGGTTATACTGAGGTCACACACTATATGACGTCACACACACAAAGATTTGAGTGCAGAGCACAGAGCAGTGTATGAGCTTGATGAGGGTGCTATTTTGTAAATCTGGTTCTTATCCACCCCAAACTGCTGCCAGAGGAAGTTGTTAGTTCTTGTTGACTCCAATCTTGATGGAGTGCTGGGTTCTTCAGGGTCCTAGCAAGAAAATATTGTCATTTCCACAGTAGGTAAGCTGAGGAGTGTTGGTAAGTGATAGCAATACCACAAATATATTAAATTAATGCAATATCGAATAAAAATAACACACGCATGGTGCAGGCAGTCCCCAACTGAAGACAGTTTGACGTAGAATTCTTTTTCAAAAGCAGTTTTTATTATACTCAAGGTATTAAAGCAAGTACCAAAGAACCTTGTAATCTGTATACTTTATCACTCAATAAAAAATAAACCACTACAGTATGAAGAGATATACAAATGACTAAAGTATACAGCTCTGACAGCTAACAGACAACATGAAATGGGGAGGTTGCTTTCTTTTATAAATGCTAAATTTTCTTGTAATGGGACAAATAAAATAGTGTTTCTAAATATGCATAATCATAAAAATAAAAAGAGCAGTCTTAACACTTATACTATGAGCATAACAGACTCCATTGCTTCTATTTCACAGCCTTAGCCAACACGTGCCTACTCCCTTTCCTAGCTTTAAGGATAATCTCCTCTGAGGAATACTAGTGTGGTATACCATTAAATAACTTATTTTTAAAGTTACAACCTACAGAGAAATCAACAGCTTGTCAAGCTAGATATAACAATGGCAGCCATTCTTCAAAGCACTTCTCTTAGAATAAATCCCCTTGACTGGCAGGATAAGGTGTACTATAGAACCTTCTCCCCAAAGCCACAAATCCCCTTCTATGACCTGTCCCTGTTCCCCCATCTCCCCTTCCCCACAGTCATATTCACCTTCCCCCCAGAAAAGTGCAGTTCCTGGTAGCCTTCCTAGAAAATGGTTTTGATGGATGTCCTAGCACGCATGCTTTTAAAAAAACCACTTCTCAACATCAGAGGTAATGGACATGAATCGTGTTCTTCATTTTAAACCTTCACTAGGTCAAAAAGGCATTCTCTGAGTATTTAATTTAAAACTATATTTAGATGCTCTGGGATATAATGGGAGAGAACATCTCACTATCCCCAAGCAAAATGGGGGTCAGAAGGGAAAGATGAAACCTGGCACCCCAGTTTGGCCAAGCTTCCAGCCCTCTTCCTGGCTGGGTTCTTTCATAGGAGCTAATTATTGATTCCTCAGCACTGTTGCATGGACTGCTCTGCAAAGGCTGTGACCCTGGTCACAGTCCACCTGCAATAACCCTGGAAACCCAGTTCAAGAGCTCTTACCAGATGGAAACCCTTCAGCCCTCAAGGTCACTGAAACTTCATTAGTGTAGTTTAGAGTAGATGCTTAAGATTTGGCATATATATTTAATATATTATTAGCACAACATTCTCCAGTTTCATATATAAATATTGATTTGAACATGGGCCAGGGCCCTGGATGCCACCATATTTTAGGTCAGCAACAATCCCATCTCTTTCCTTGGAGACCTGAAGGGAGAGATGCTTCACCTGGTCTCCAAGGCCTGGCCCTCAGGGGAGGTGTCGCTTTGGCTCTTGGCCCTGCTACCACCACCACTCCAGTTGCTGAGACCTCCATTGTTGTTGGCTTTGCACCGGTTTTGTTCTCTGCCCCTTCTGCCCTGTCTCCTCATTCTCCCTCACATTCAGGGCAGGAGGCCCTGCTGCATTCACTTCAAGGACCCAGCACTGGGAACATCTTCCCAAACTCTGACAGGGACACTGGGTTGGACAGATCCAGGCTGCCAGATCCTTTGACTGCAGGGAACTGGTTGGATATCTCAGATGGGCTCAGTGGTCCTGAACTAAACCTGATTAAACTGAGTTTTTGAGTCATCTTCAAACACAAAGTTACTACAGAAACAGCATCCGGTTCAGACTGGCTCCCTACCTGGTCCTCCAAAGACCTGCTACTGCCCTTGGTGACTGCCACAGCCCCCAGACCCCTTGGCACTGAAGCACGGCTGAGGCTGGTGAAGGATCTCATCTGAGATCCTCCCCATGTTCTTCAGGGCTGCCTAGCACTCGCCCTTTGCCAGCATCAGTGTGGCTTCCTGATCATCCCAGTCTTCTTTGAATGTTCAAGCTGCAGACAGTACTTTCCCTTGAGTTCAAAAAGCTCTGGACTTGTTGATGGCCCTCTTGAGTTTTTTCTCCAGCTGTCACATGCCGCCTATGGCAGCATTGTACCTGGAACCTGGCTGCAGCCTCCTTAAGCACCAGCTCGCTCCTCCTCTTGGTCTTCCCCGCCTCCAGACTCTCCATCTCCTGCCAGGTCAACTGCAGCCTGTTATCCTCCAGCAGCTGGAGGTCACTCTGACAGCACCGAGCACGTCTGTGGCCCTCTGGAAATCCTGAGTGGCTTTCTGAGCCTGCCTCACGCATGCCCCGCTCCATGCCTCCCAGTAGGGCTTCCAGTCCTCCAAGGCTTTGCTAATTTTCCTCACCATTTCGTCCAGTTTCACCGTTGCCTCAACCAGAACCAAGAGGAACTTGTGATGAGCATTCTCAGGTTCAGACTCCTGTCTGTTGATAGCATCTGTGGATTGATTTAACTTCTCCAGTTCTCCCTGTATCCAGGGGCCCACCTCTTCCCCCAACCTGCTCACCACTGCCTCTTCACAAGCCCAGCAAGATCAGGGAAGCACTGCGGCTGGCACCAGGGAGGTGCCCCTGGCCAATTGACTTGGGAGTTTTTGACTTTACAATGACATGCATTCAGTAAAAACCATATTTGAATTTGCATCCTTTCCTGGACCCGTTATAAATAGTATGATGTTCTCTCACAATGCTGGACTGTGGCTGGAGCCCTGCTCCCAGCCAGCCTCAGGATCAGGAGAGGAAACATCTGACCCTCTACAGTGGGCTGTGGCCCTCTTCAGTGGGCTGTGACCCTCTGCACTGGGCTGTGACTCTACAGTGGGCTGTGACCCTCTACAGTGGGTTGTGCTGCAGAGTGAGGATGTGGTAGATTCACTGCATTAGTGCACTTTTGACTTTTAGTGTTTTCTGATGGGTTTACTACAATGTATCCCCACATAGGTGAAGAAGTATAGGGCCAGACAGGGTCTAGGGTCAACAACATGCAATAGTGTTGTGTTCCAGAGACAGCAGCAGCAGAGATGTCAGTCATTTGGGATGGAGAGAACTGTTGTTCTAGTGTTTCTTTCTGAACCATGTGACCTTGAGGTGTCTCCCAGAATAGAGAGTCCCTCTCCACTATCTTGGTTTAGGACAGGGCTGATGGACCTGCTCAGAGCAATAGAATACAGTGGAGGCTGGGATACCAGCAAGCGCCAGACCTGGCCTTGCCTGCCATGCTCTCCCTTTTGTGCTTCTGTCATTTGCCAACAGAAGAACATGCTCTGATGGATCCAGAAAAAGGAGACCCATGGGGGAAATCTGAACCCAACTGGCAGCCTGGACCAAGTTTAGCCAAGACCAGGAGAACAAAGTCACAAATGTTTGTTCTAGTAGCCACTGAAATGTTGAGGGTGTTGGCTACCCCATGAAACTGACAATACATCCCTCTGGGTTAAAGGGGACAAGAAGAGGCGTGTTCCTGGACTGGACTGGCAGCAGTTTTATAAGAGTGGTGACTGGTTGTCCAATGACTTTCTAAAGACCCATCATGTCTCCTCAGTCACATCAGAATACACAATGAATATACAATGAGTTTATTCTGCACCTAATTTATATTTCCATGAGGAAAAAATAAAACCTTCCTAATTGCTACCAAAAGAGAGGGGTTCATGTAGTGCCAGGGAACAGCTCTTGGTTGGTCTTCATCTTGAGGTTTTCGACCTCTCTGTTGGCTAGTTCCATCCCTTCCCATTTCTACTGAGACAATTTACAGAGGGCCACTTAGTCTGCCTCAGAAAGCTGCCATTTGCCATTTGCTGATGTTCCTTTAAGTGCCGCCATGGACTTCATCACACAAAATCTCCTGGCCATGATTTCATCTTAAATGGTGGGCTGATTGATGCCCCAAGAACAGCAGTTCAATGTGAATTCTGACACCTATCCATCTTAACATTCCCAGGGTTGAGGTTAGGATCAAAATGAGATTTCCTGAAAATCCTTACTTTTTCCCTCTTATTTTTATTGGTGCATGATAGGTGTACTTACTGGTGGGATTTGTTGTTACATATTCATACATGCATGCACAAAAATAATCTAGTTTGACCAATATCACTCCACAGCACCCCAGCCCCTCCCACTCCTGGTCCCTTTTCTCAACTGATCTTTCTTGATTTCTATAAGGTCTACCCCACCTTTCCTTTCCTTTTTCTTCTCCATCTTCACATATGAGAGAAAACGCACATCCTGTATTTGTGCCTCTAAGTTCTTCAGGGATGTAGGTGTGTAGGTTTTCCTTGATGTGTCCTTAACTGGTTTTGGTATGTGTGCAATACTGGCTTCACAAATTTGGAAGTGTTCCATCCCTTTCTATTTCATGGAGTAGTTGGAAGAGTCTTGGCTTTAGTCCCTTTTTAAAGGTTTTTGGTAGAACTCAACTGGGAGTCCATCCAGGTCTGGGTTTTTCTTTGTTGGAAGGTTTTTTATTACTGCCTCTATCTCATTACAAGTTATTCATCTTTTTAGGTTTTCTATTTCCTTTTGATTCAATTTTGGTAGGTCATATTTATCTAGAAATGTAACCATTTCTTTTAGGTTTTCAAATGTATTGGAGTACAAATTTTCAAAATAGTCCCTAACGACCTGCTGGATTTTTGTGATGTCTATGGTGATTTCTCCTTTTTCATCTCTAATTTTGTAAATGTGGTTTTTCTCTTGGTTATGTTTGCATAGGGGTTTATCAATCTTGTTTACCTTTTCCAAGAAACAACTCTGTTTATTGATTCTTTGTATTATTATTATTATTATTTTCTTCTCAAGTTCATTACTTTTGGCTCTGATCTTAATTATTTCCTTCCCTCAATGCTTTCTCCTCCATGTCAGCCTGGCTTTTAAACCTTTTCCCATTTACACTGTGCATGGTGTGGGCATCCTCAGTAGAGGGCGCTGAAGGGACATTGCAGGAAGCAGAGGCCTCTAAGGGCTAAGCTACTGCACCAGAGCTCCCTGATGCTGATTTGAGTCCGTGCCAGGACAGCACGGATCAGGCGATGGGATTCTCAGATTCTGAGGAAGGTGTCGTTCAGGAAAATTTTCCCAACTCTTTCCAAGCTGATCTTAGGAGATGGTGCCCTTGTGATCAATGATCCAACTTTAGTGGCAGCCACTTGGCTCTGAATTCAGGACCCTGGTCCCACCCATGCCCACCTTCCTGTGGCTGCAGAGCTGAAACACATCAAGTGTTTCATCTCAGAGGAAAATATCCAGGATATCAAGGAAGTACCAGCACAAGTCAGCCTCCCAGACTCCATGATTGGCACAAAAAGGAAAAGCATGGGTTTTGAAAAGTGTCTCTAGAGGAAGGCTCAGGCACCCTTCTTTTCCTAAGTATCCCAGTAGAGTTAGGGGTGCAGATAAGCAAGGTCCATCACTGGGGCCTGAGGTCAGAACTGGAGCTGCTGCTTGCTTGCCATATGCACCTGAAAAAAACACCCTTTCTTGGTTTTCTTCATCGATGACATTAGGACCCTGGAGGAGGCTGAGTTCAATGAAGTCATTCAGACAAAGCCCAAAGGCCTCAGCACAGTGCCCTGAACATAGCAGGTCCTCAATCTATGGCAATATTATTATTATCATCATTATTATTTGTGTTAGTCAGCTTTTTGTAGCTGTGACCAAATTACTTGATACAAACAAATTAGAGGAGGAAAGATTTGTTTTGTCTGATGACTTCAGAGAATTCACTTCATGGGAAGCCAACAGCAAGGCAGAAACATGGTGGAAAGGTGCAGTGAAGCCAAGCTGCTCAACTCAAGGCAGCCAGGAAGCAAAGAGAAAGAAAGAGGAAGGGGCCAGGAACAAGACAGCCTTCCAGGGCAGGTGCCCAGTGAACTACTTCCTCAACTAGGTCCCAACTCCCAGGAGTCCATCCAGTTCCCAATGGATTAATCCATCAAATGGATTAAGCAACTGATGAGGTCAGAGTCCGCATGATCTGGTCACTGCTGCCTAAGAGCCCCGCCTCTGAACCTTCCTGCACTGGGGACCATGCTTTCAACACATGAGTTCTGGGGGACATTGCAGATCAAAACTATAACATCATTAATTTTTTGCTGTCAAGCTAGCATCTCGGGCTGGGTTTGTGGCTCAGTGGCAGAGCACTTGCCCAGCATGTGTGAGGCACTGGGTTCAATTTTCAGCACCACATATAAATAAATAAAATAAAGGTTCATTGCCAACTAAAAGAAAACTTTCAAATAGTTTCCAACTACTTGAGCTAACATTTCAATTTTTTATTATTATTTTATTTGTTCTAATTTGTTGTACATGACAGTAGAATGCATTTATACATTTTGATAGATCATACATAAATGGAGTGTGATTTCTAAAAAAAAAAAAAAAGCTACCATCTCCCATTCTTCAGTTTCCTGGGGTCTCAGCACAGCAGGGGATCCCCTCTTTCAACCGAGGGTTAGACATATGTCTCAAGTCAGGTAATGCAGATCTTAAGCATATAGTGCTCTGCTTCCCCGAGTGGGAGCACACCAATGACTGTCCTTGCCAGGTGAAAATTTCCAAGGGCCCCCCTTTCTGGCCTTCAGGACCTACCTTGATTTCATCCCATTTCCAAGGTCTCCAGGCTCCCATGGACTCTGGGAACAGTTGTCATCTTTCCAGTTTTTTTCTATTTGCCCAGATAAGCCAAAATTGACTCTGTGATTTATAACCAGAGACCCCAGCCACTGACGAATGGAAAAGACAGAATCCTGGATGAACCACTGCAGGAAAGGGCACTCTAGGGCTGTCCCTCAGTCCTTCTGAAGGAAGGACAAAAGCCAGGGTGCATTGGCAGTACTGCAAATGCTGAAAGCAGTCTTTGAGGCCCTAATGGGATCTTGGTCACCAGCCCTCTGGTGCAAATCCCAATGTGGTTCGCCTTGCTCGTGCCACTCCAGTCTCATGAGTCTCCTCTCTTTGTCACCCTCAGAAGGCACACTCCTACCTCAGGGCCTTTGCACTTACTGTTTCTTTCACTCAAACTGCTTTGCCTCTGAACCTGCCTTCCTCAACCACCCTATTGTTGCTGACTTTAAGAAAGCAGTTTAAGTCAGCACAATGATGCACACCTGTAATCCAAGCGGCTTAGGAGGCTGAGGCAGGAGGATGGAGAGTTCAAAGCCAGCCTCAGCAACGGTGAGGTGCGAAGTAACTCAGTGAGAACCTGTCTCTAAATAAAATATAAAATAGGGACTGGGGATATGAAGCTGTGGTTGAGTGCCTCTGAGTTCAATCCCCAGTACCCAAAAAGAAAAAGACAATAATGCAGTTTAGCATTTGCCACTTGTCAAGCATTTTGTTATGTCTTGATATATAGTTCCTTAAAATTGTAGTTGTTAGGAAAATAAGAATGACCTGTCTTCCTCCTGCCTCTCTACCCAGCGATATTTTTGTTTTATGCCACACTTGTAACGTTTTAGTGTTCATGGGGGTTCAGCCTTCCAATACAAGATCTCCTGGCTTCTTTTCAGAGCAGCCTTTTCACGTCGGCTCACCACTGACACCGAGAACCAAGAGCTTCCTGAGTCCACAGAGCAGACGCACCTGTGCAGCCACTCATGTTGGGGCTGTTAACTTCCGCACTGCATTCTGGTACACATATTAATGCACATTTTTACATATGCACATTTCCAAAAGGTCATGATTGGTGCCAGGTTTCATTTGAAGGTCACCATAATTTGTATTATATTTCCTGATTCAATGAAAGTTTTCTTTCTATGCCTAAATAAAAAATGAAAGAAAATGTTTTTTTAAAAAGAGAGTGCAGATACACGCTCAGAGAATGGCAGTAACAGCCCCACCGTCTCTAGACAACTTGCTCGGCCTGGCACCCATCAGACATCCGGTGAAGGATGCTCGCCCCCCCTACCCCATGCAGCAAGTGGACAGGGGCATTGGGCATGGGGCGGTCAGGCCAAGGCGGGTTGGCTCAGCGCACACTCCTGCCTAGGGTTCTGGGGTGGGTGTGTTCGCGAGGGCGGGACCGCAGCGCCATGACGTCACGCCCTGGGCGGTCCCTGGCGCTCGCCCCGCCCCGCGCAGCTGCAGCAGAGCACCGAGCCCAGGAGCCGCCGCCGCCGCCGCCGCCGCCGCTGCCGCGCAGCCTGCAACAGGACCGGAGCCGAAAGGACGCTGCGCGAGCCATGGCTACTGCCTCTGCCGGTAAGGTGGGCGCAGGCGGGAGGGAGGACAGCCCAGGTCGCTCCCACCGCGTGCTCACCCGAGCCCTCCGGCTTGTCCCCCAGGGGCGGAGACCCGGCAGAAGCTGCTGCGCACTGTGAAGAAGGAGGTAGGTGCGGGCCGCCCCTTGGGGAGGGCGCAGCCGCCTTGGGTGGGGGCAGCGGCTCCTGGAGAGGTCCTCCCTGGTGACCAGGCCGCTGCATTAGAGGCGGGCTCACCCGGGTGGGTATCTATTTCCACAGGCCGGTAGGTGTGGCCTGTGAGTTCGGGGTTGTGGGCTGGAGGTGTGGGGGTTCCTCTGGTGTCTTCAGGCTGTGTGCGGGGGCGGATGCGGCGTGAGGCTCCTCCAGGTGGGGGGCATACCTTGAGGTGTCTGGGTGGGACCCTGTCTTGTGAATGTACAGGTGTGTGGGTCTAGTGAAGGGTCTTAAAGAGAGACGAGCTCCAGGGGACAAGCAGGCCTGTCGCGGGGGCGATGTTGAATGGGGCTGCACAGGGGGCCCAACGTTCAGCAAAGGGGAGAGGTTCAGTTTGGGGGCATAAAGACTCCCTCCTGCACCCCCACATTCTCAGTCCTCGGAGCCACCTCCAGGAGCCAGGAGGACCCTCCTTGAGGGTCCCAGGTCAGGGTTTGTAGACTGCCCCTTGGCAGGCAGGTCTGCTCACCCCTACCTCCCCACACAGGAAGATGACAGACAGGCTTTGGCTGCCCCTCTGCCCTTTCACTGTCCCTTGGACCAGCCTGGAGCTTAGTCCAGCCTCTGGATTCATAGCCAGAGGTCCCTGAGGTGGGAGCATTTCTAGTGTTGGGGACTAAGGATGGCATTTGCATGTCTGAGAATATGTGCATCTGTCTGGAGATGTCCTAGTGCATTTCTAGGTATTGTGTGTATGTGCATCTGCGTGTGTGAACTGTTTTGTGAGTCTGTGTGATGCATAAGTACGCGTGAATGAACAAGGCTATGATTGTGTGTGTGTGTGTGTGTGTGTGTGTGTTGCCCTCCCCTTTCACCACCTGCCCCCCTCTACTCAGCCTGGCACCCCATTGCAGCCATGTTAGCATCTTCTGAGTTGTCAACCCAAGATCTTGCATGGCTGTAGACCTTGTGGGCCAGTCTGGTTCTTGTGTGTGCATGGGTGTGTATGTGTGTACGTGTGTGTACGTGTGGGGGGGGGGTTGAAGCATTTGGTGGCAGCACTGAGCACCACTGAGCACTGAGGAACTGAGGAGCCCCTCCCCATGAAGAGGCAGACAGCCCTCTGGAGGCTGGAACCTGTTGCTGCCCCCTGCTCAGGGTGTGTGTGTGTGTGTGTGTGTGTTGACTTTTCCTTTTTAAGAATCATCTCCAGGGCTGGTTGCACATTCTAGTGTTTTCCAATAAGGAAACGTGCAAGATATCTGGGATCCCTCGGAACAGCCCAGAGGTTTTCTGATTAGCCCTGGTGTGTAAGGAAATGGCAGGTTGGTCCAATTGAGGAGGGCAGAATTGAGAAATGGCAGGCAGGAGAGTGTCGCAAAGCCTCTGGGAGGGCTCTGCCTCAGGTCCTGGCCCAGCTCTGCTACAGCCCCCTTAGAATCCTGCCCAAGTCCCTCCCCTTCTCTAGGACTGTTTCTCATATGCAGGATGCATTTGTCCTGACTGGTCCAGCCTGCTCATTGTCAGGGTAGCTTGGTTTAGGAGACAGGCTGTGGGGCATGCATTGCCCCTAATGGTCATTGTCTGGGCCTCTGTCCTGGCCTCAGCCATGTTTGGGGTTGGAATGAGCCTTCTGTGTAACTCTAGGCCAAGGCCAGCTCCTGATCAGAGGGACCTCTTGTCACTGCTTGGTACCTAGGAGGGGCAGGTGGTCTAACCTCACTACATTGGCCAGATCTGTTGAACTCCAGGTCTAGAATCATAGTTGCCAATTGGTGGTGCTTTCTAAATTCTGCATTTCTGGAAGCCATAATTTTAGGAATAAGAGTGTTTATTTACTGGGGGCTACTCTGTGCCATGCTCTGAGTGTGCAGTAGACTTATGAGGTGGGTAGGTTATCCCCATTTTACAGACAGGGAATGACTTGCCCGAGAACATCCAGCCAAGAAGGGGCAGATTCAGGACTTAGCGCCCTGGTCTGTCTGACATCAGAGCCAAGCTCTTACCCACCCCGCACCCCATACCACAAATGCTTCCACCCACACCTACACAGTGCCACAGCATTGGAATGTGAGGGGTACCTAGCTTGCAATGTGTATATATAGGTGGGAATCCTGTGACCTGGAGAGTAAGCAGTGTTTCAAGGGCACAGATTCAGTGGAGGGGAACTGGGTCCAATGTGCCATCCTTGAGCTCTCTTTTCAGCATGGGTTCTCCTAACAGCGTGGTGAAAAAAAAAATCTGCATCCCTCAAAGCAGACCTCCTCCCTTCTTTCCTTCCTTTGCTCACCTCCTTTGCAAGGGACATCTCTTCCAGTGTCAGAGAGCCAGTCTTCAGTGGGATAGAATTGAAAGCTCTTATTCAGAAATCAGAGCACCAAATCAGGTCTTCCTTCGCCCCTCCCTCTGGGTTCAGAGGATCTATGTCCCTGAGTGTCACAGCCTCACCCTTCTTTCTGGAAGGTGTGTCTTAATCGGCTTCCCTAGATAAACTGGGCAGCTTGCAAGCTTGGCATGAGTCTCTGCAGCCACTAAGGGACTGGCACAAGCTATGAGGCTGGAAGATCTGTCCACTACTGACCTGGGAAGCTCTCAGGACCCAGGACCCATGAAGCAGATCAAGAAGAGACTTGAAGCTCAGCCAGTACTGGGTTCAAGTCAAATCCTGGCGTCTTTTTAATTTTTTTTTAACTGAGGGTTGTGTGTCTGACACCAGTTTTGTTGTATAGGTACAGCAGTGAAGCGGACAGGCTCAACCCCTACCCTCCTGGGGCTCAAATTCTCCTGTAAGAGACAGACCCTGGCAGATCCTCAAGAATAATATGAGCATAATTACAGGAGGCATGTGGCACTGTAAGAACACCAAACAGGGGGATAGTGGTGTCGCTTAGTGGTAGAGCATTTGCCGTGCGTGCAGGAGGCCCTGGGTTCCATCACCAGCACCACAAAAGGAAATAAAGAGAGAGAGAAGACACAAGGCAGAGCACAGGAAGAACTGCACATGTACAGGGGGTCAGGGGAGGATTCTCTGAGGGTGTGATGTTGAAGAAGAGACGTGAAACGTTAGTGGGCTTTTTAGGTAGTGGTGTGAAGTAGCTGGGAAGAGGGAACTCCATTCCAGACAGGGAACCGTATGTGCCAGAGGCTTTGTTGCTGGATGGAGCAAGGTGAATTTGATGAGACTGAAGTAGCTGGAGCAGGGAGGAAGGAGAACTGTGCAGGCGTAGAGAAAGTGGGGTGTGTGGTCTTACCCTAAGAGCAAAGGGGAAAGAATTTGGAGGATGCTGGGAATATGGAAGGAAGGGAGCAGAGATTGATGGCTCCTGAGTTGCACCACCTTGGAGAAGCACTTGTCTTCACATTTACAAGTGTCAGAGTTTGGGTTTATTCATAATGGGAATGAAAATTACTCACCTGACAGGATCAACCATGTGAAAACACCCACCAGGTTCACCTGAGCTATTCCAGGGCAGTGTTATGACTTTTCCTTTTCTCCATGTGCCACCAAGGTAAAGCTGGAGACCAGGTGGCCTCAGCATGCATTCCTCTGGTTAGTTCCAGCCAGCTCTACCCTGGCTCCTTCCTGGCTAACTGGTCTCCCTGCCACCCCTTAATTTTGTTTTGGTTTCCCAGAGAGAGCAGTGACCAGCTTCTCATTGCCATGACAACTGCCATTAAAGGAACCAGCCACGTGATGCCAGTTGATAAGGGAAGCTAAGTGACTAACTGCCTTGTTTTCCTGCCTCTGGCTGGGCCTGGGAGGCCTCTTAATTGGAAAAGAGAAGGCAGGGCCTTGTGGGCGGCAGATGAGACCCAGGGAGGAGGCAGGGGAATGAGGCGGGTCCTGCAGGGGAAGCTGATTTTAGTTCTGTGAGCTGGGGCTGGTGGGAGGGGTGTCACTGCAGAGCCATCTCCACAGCTGGCCAGTGGAGTGTGTTTGGGGATGAGCCTCCCAGCCCAGGATGGGAGAGGAAGGCTGGAGGTACCTGCTGTTTCCATGGGAACTGCATGGTTTGACTCAACCCAGTCTCTCTTCATGAACCAGGGCATAGCTTGGTCCCTCCCCCAAACTTGGCTTGCCAGATGATATACAGGTTGCCCATTAAATATGGATTTCAGAAAAACAGGGAATATGTTTTCAGTATGTGTTGCTAAATATGGCAGCCCTACTCCAGGGCACATTTGGCACGGTTTGGAACATTTTGGTTGTCTCGGCTGGGAATGATCCTGACATCCAGCAGAAAGAGACCAGGCATGGGCTCCCAACAGCCTGCACTGCAGAAGACTCCCCCACCCCAACCACATCAGCAGCAGGGAGCATCCAGCCCAGAATGGCAATACTGTCCCTGTCTCTTTTCCAAAATGCTGGGACCAGAAGTATTTTGGATGTCTTTTAGATTTTGGAATATTTGCATACACAAAAGGAGGTGTCTTAAGGATGGGGCCCAGATCTACACAAGAAATGCATTTATCCTTCATTTATGCTGAAGGTAACTTTATGTAGTATTCTTAGTGAACTGTCACATGAGGGCAGGTGTGGAATTTTCCATGAGTGGCATTATGTTGACATCAGTAAGGTTCAGATTTTGGATTCTTGGATTAGAAATACTCAAACTGTACTGGTAAGGTTGGAAAAGCTGCCATCCCCTGATGCTGATGTACCCCACACCCACCTCTGCCCTTCTCGCTAGTCTGATGTGCATGTCCTCTTCTTGAGTAACTCATTGTTGCTTGTTTTACATTGTTTCACATGCATGTTTTGGGGGTTGAGAGGGAAAGTGGGGGCTGTGGTTGTTTGGGACAAACTTCCTGAGCCTGCATCAGTGTCTCACCTGTGAAGTGGCTTGGGCCATCGGTGAGGATGGACTCTGTGCTAATGTTACCATTCCTAGTTCCTCCTGCTCATGGAAGGGTTCTGTGGTGCTGGGAACCATGCCCAGGAGATCCCAAGCCAGATCGCCTTCACTCCCCACCAGAGCCCCACGAGGAGAATCATCTTTACTTACTATGTGAGGAACCAAAGGGACAGAAATATTAAGGAGTCTGCTTTGAGGTCACATCAACAGTCCGGGGAGCAGTTAGAATTCATACACGACTTCAGGTTCTTGTGACCCTGGCATTCAGAGGGCAACAGGAGGGAACTGTGAACTTCAGGCAGGTCCCTGGGATCATGACTTGGGGCCAGGTACATGCAGAGGAAGGAGATGAGGCAGGAGGGTCCATTCATACCAGTCTGTGCAGGACTGTGGGAGCCAGGCTGCAGCCTTGGTACTCACCTCAACAGGTAGCAGGGAGCTATAGAATATGTAAGAGCAAAGGAGGGTTCGCTTAGAGCTGTCCTTCAGGATGTCTCAGCTGATAGAAAGAATGAGGGTGGCCACTGTCTTCCAGATCATAAAATACCACTTCCTATTTTCCTCTCTCTCCTTTTCTTACTTCCATAAATACTTAGCATCTACTTTGTTCCAGGCCCTATTCCATAAGATGCAGATTGAGCACTTACAAGCTTTCATTGAGTGTACAATACAGTCTGGGGAGATGTAGATAGGTAATATATCTCAAAAATGCCAAGTGCTATGGGGGAAATAAGGCTGGAGAGAGATGGAAAGGGCTCACCTGAGGTGGTGGCAGGGTTGCCTTCTCTGAGGGAATGACATTTGAGCAGAGAGCTGAAGGAAGGGAGGATGTAGACATCTGCAGGAAGGGTGTTCATGGCAGAAGGATCAGCATAAGCCAAGTCCTCGAGTTGGGAACAGAGAGAAGCAAGGAGACCAATGAAACCCAAGCAGAGTGAAGGAGAGTGATGATGAGATCAGAGAAAGAACAGGGTCCATCATGCAGAACCTCATGGCTGCTGAAGTCTTTGGCTCTCACTCTGGGTAAGATGGGGACCCTGGGGGAGATTTGAGAAGGGGAGACACTTGTGCATGTTGGGTATGAGTGGGAAGGAAGCAAGGATGCTAGGTCATCAGGCAAGAGAGGAAAGTTCTGCCTGTTCTTTGCAGAGTTTTGATTCTGGGATGGGAACCCCAAGCTCCAGACTCCACTCCCTGCCCACAGGGGAGGTGCTGCAGAATGCTCCTCCATTGAATGAGTGCAGAACTTCCAAGGGGACATTTTGGGGCCCCCTGAGGTCTGTAGGATTGACTCAGTTCAGCTGCGTGCATCATGTTTGTGGACTGATGGGGGCAGAAATTCCTCATGAATAATGCAGTCCCATCCTGATGTATTTTGAAGGTCTTTCAGGGTTCTGGCAGCACAGCTCATGGGAGCTTGAGATAGTGACAGGCATCTCTGGGAGACTTGATCACCCTGGTTCTCAGTGGTGAGGACAGCAGGAAGGCCTGGCTTTCTTGCTTCCTTGTGTCTCCTGTGCCATCCAGCTGGATCTCTCTAAGGAAGCTTCATAGGGTGCTACCTGAACTGGTGGGAGTATTTTGTCATGGATTGGCAGGTACTTTAAGGACACTTTTGTCACCCCTGTGGGCCTGCAATTGCTAAGACTGCAGAACCCTGATGGGACAAGACATGCCCTGAGTCCTCGATCCCAACTCCCTATCCCTAACAACCCAGGTGAGTCCTAGCAGGTTCCTGTTCCTGCTTTCTAAGCAGGTGTTTGCACAGCTGCAGGAGTCTGAGCACTTCAGCTCATGTGATTGGCTGGTGCCACCCTCTGTGACCAGGCCCTCCCTGTTTCCTCTACTTGGAATTTGCCAAGTCTGCATTTAAGACTTAAGAAAACTAGGTAGCTGACAAGGCTTTGGGAGTCTTCCCCCCCTGCAGGAAAACCAGGGCTCAGCTAAAAACACCCTAAGGGAATAAAGGCCTTTTAAAAACAAATCAGAAACCGAGCCTGTTCTGTGGACCCTCTCCTTTAACTTTCCCCATGCCTGTGCAGTGAAGAAAACACCTTCTCCTGTGGATTAGGAAACTGGGCACAGAGATGACAGGTAACTTGCCTAAGGTCTGAGAGACTCTGAGTGGTTCACCAGGCATCTGGGTGAAACCCTGCTTTTCATTGCTCTGCAGCTGAAACCAACAGCCCCCGCGTGGCTGTCACCTATGCTGGGAGGTGGAGTTGGCAAAGGGCCAGTCTGTGGAATCGCACAGTCCTGGGTTTGAATTGTGGTCCTGCCCATTTAGTAGCATGTGAACCTCTGGGGTGACAGTGTCTTTGCCCCCATGTAGCAGTGCTGCTGAGCTGTCAGAGCTGGGCCATCTGCCTGCCTCACCCCATTGGGACCAAGATGGACTCAGTCACAGAGGGACACTTTGCTGCCCTCTGGACACAGATGACCTCGAGATGCTCTCAGAGCAGGAGTGGGCTCCCCCTGGGTAAGCCCTGGGCTCGGGGTGCTGCAGCCTGCAGATCTGTGCTGGAGGATGAATGGAAGGCGTGTTTCTTGATTCCAAAGGGAGGAAGTCCTTTGGTAGGAGCCTCCTGGCCTGTAATGGAGTTGCCCTGAGCCCCTGGGTGTGTTGCTGGGGGAGCCCTCCACATGCAATGGGCAAGACCCCCAGGAGGAAGCTAGGCCGTTCTTGAGGGTGTGGGCTGAGAACCTGAGTCATTCTGAGTGTCTGGCAGTGGAGGGAGACTGGTTGGGTGAGGGAGTCATGGTCCTAGCCCCACAGTCTCCATGGGCGACTGTGTGTGGAGGACCAGCCTGAAGGACCCTTATGCCAAGAGGCCCCAGGTAAGCACCTAGATTCAGTGTCCAGGGAAGCGTCCTTGTGGAGGACTGTGTGAGGGACCTGGACAGGATGTTTAGTGCTGGCTCTGTTGCAGGAACCTCATCCCTAAGCCCTGAACATCCCTCCTGGGTCCCAGCAGGCTGACCAGTCCTCACCTGTTGGGAACAGTGCCTGGCACCTATTTATAGCAAGACAGTGAGCCATTAACCAGGGCCAGGCTGGCAGCGGAGTTGGAGGCCTTGGCTTCTCCTTACGCCCCACTGCCTGCCCCTAAGGCAGATTCAGAGGAGCTAGTCCTAGGCCACCACTTTGTCCTTTTCATCCTGATCTCCCCTCCCTCTTGTCCTTCCTGGGGCTGCAGGGTGCCCCCAAGCCCTGGCTCGGCTTTCATTACCTGTGCTGTGTGGCAGGAAGAGGGGAGGGTGGGTCAGGTCCACCCTGCAACCAACGCGACTCATTCCCCAGCCCTGGCCGAGCCCCTGCAGTGCTGGGGGAGCTGGGGTGATCACAGTGAGCACAGGGAAGGCCCAGCCCTCTTGGAGCCCATGGTCTAGATGGAGGGACCCAGAGGGGACAAGCAGATGAAGAAATAGAATGAATTCAGAAATGGTTGAGGAAACAGCAAAGGGGAGAGAGAGGGCCGGGGTGGGCCTTGGGGGCAATCAGGGTGGGCTTCTCAGAGGAGGTGTCATGGGGGCTGATGGCTTATTGATGGAAAGGAGCTTCTAGGCCAAGAACTGGGAATGGCAGAGTAACAGCACTCAGGCAGGAAGCAGCTGGCAGCCTGGGGAAAGCGCAGGTAATGAGGTAGAGAGAGGTAGGGACAGGATGGGGACAGACAGGGAGAGGTGGGCTCTCCTGACCCTGAGTCTTCCTCAAAGTCTTCCTGGAGAGGTGGCAGGGAGGGCTTCTGAGCTGTCACCATCAGACCCCTTCTCTGCAAAGACCCCAAGCCCCTTGCAGGCCAGCAGTGCTGAGCGTGTGGAGAGATTGGTTGGAAGGAGGCGCTGGGTCTGTTTGCCCCGAGCGCTGGCTGCCTTCCCACCCCTCCCCCAGTGCAGAGCCACATCTTCCTCTTTCTATTTTTAAATAGACAACTTTTTAGAGCAGTTTATGGTTCACAGCAAAAATGAGGGGAAGGTGCAGAGACTCTCCAATGCCTGGATCCCTGCACATGCACAGCCTCCTCCACCAGCAATGCCCGCCAGAGAGGCACCTTTGTTACAATCCAGGAACTCACTGTCATTGTCACCCAGAGTCTGTGGCTTACCTTAATCTTCACTTGTAGAATGACCTGTGCCCACCTTCGCCCTCTCCCAGGGCATTTCCACTCCCTCACATGCCCCCAATGCTCCACCTGTTCCTCCTGTCCCCTGCCAGCCCCTAGTGACCACTGATCTTTTCCCTGCCTCTTTAGCCTTCTCTCTTCCTGAACGCCACCTCATTGGGTCATGTGGTCTGCAGCCTTTGCAGATCAGCCTCTTCACTTAGTAATAAGCATTGAGAGGTGGAGATTTGTTCTTGTTAGGACAGTTCCCCTTAGAGGACTTGCTTGAGGCTGGAGAGAGGTGGGAAGTGCCCGGTTGCTGGGAGAGCTTGACTGTGAAATGGGGGCCCAGGGAAGCAGTGGAGCTGGCAGGTGCTGCTGCCCCTGGCTCTGGGAGCAGGGGATTGGCCATGACCATGATGTTCAGTGCAGTGAGCTGAGGGAGCAGGTGCATTGGTCACCTGGGCAAAGCAACAGAAGTCACCTGGGGCTCACTGGTGCAAAGGGCAGTCTCCTCACAGGCCTGGTGGGCTTTGCCTCCCCAGGTCAGCAGCCTCATTGGGAACTTGGGAATGGTGACAGTTACACCTAGATTGCATACTTGGGCTTGCATGGAAGTGGGAAGCACCCACTTCTAGGAAGCACCCACAGGGGTCTGTTGAATGAGTGAATAAGTGACCCTACTGTGTTCCAGGCTTGGTGTGGGGCAGATGAGCCTAGGTTTGAATTCCCACCCTGCCACTCGAAGCTGAGTATTCTGTACAAGTCATTTAACCTGACCATGACTCAGTTTCCACGTCCATAAAAGGGGGATGTACCCGTCTCATTGAGCTATCATGAAGAGTTGAGGAAATCATGTTCCTGAGTCTGAGGCCAGAAACACAGTGAACCCTTTATAGGTACGTCCTGGGTGGTGCTAGTAAAGCAAATGTACGGACACTTACTATGCAGCAGCTATTGTATTCAATGCTGGAAAGGGACTGTGACCTCTCCTATCATGGGAGGTAAGTTGCAGGGCCCCTGCAATGACAAAATCATTGGATGCTCAAGTCCCTTCCATAAAAGAGCAGAGCATTTACACATACACTAGGTCTGTCCCAAATCATCCCTAGACAACTTACAGTACCTTATAATACCTAACACAATGCAAGGGCTGTGTGAACAATTGTTATGTTCTGTTGTTTAGGGAATAAGGATGGGAAATTTAAAAAAAATTTTTCAGTTGTGGTTGATTGAATCTGCAGATATAGAACCCTTGGATACAGAGGGTCAACTGATCATCTTATGCCTGAGATTCAAACATGAATATCACCCGTCTCACTGGTGGCATAAGTAAGGCCCAGGGAAAGGACATGAATGATGAGTTACCCAAGGTCATGCCTGCAAGAGCTGGGATTGGAATTCTGGGCATCTGGTTCCGGAGTCCAGTGCACATAACCATGCGGTGGAGGCCTGATGCTGGGAGCTGGGAAGAGGGGGGACACCATCCACTTGGGTTGGGGTGCTCAGAGAAGATTGAGGAGATGGGTGTGACTGGGAATTCACCCAGAGCTGGAGGCAGGTAGGAGTGGGAGGGGAGCGAGTGAAGGGGACTGCATGAGGAAGGCCAGGCATCGGGGATCCTGTGGGCCAGGCAGAAGGAATGACACCCGTGAGCAGGGTGTGAGGAGGGAGGATTGGGCCACACCATGGGAACAGCCAGGTCTGGCAGGGTGGCACCATCCCTCTCCACTCTATCCTCCAAATCTGCTTGTGTCAGTGACTTGAACTTCCCCAACACTCCCTTCCCCACTGCCACCTCTGACCCTCTTCCAGGCCCTGCCTTGCCCACAACGAGTTAAATACCTCCAGGCTGCCAGCTCTTGCCATATAGCTCTTTCCCCTGCACCGTGTCCTTACATATGTCTATATTTGTTTGGTTTTGGTTCTTTGTGGTTTCTTTGGTAACAGGATTAAACCCAGGGTCACCTAGCCACTGAGCCACATCCTCCACACTTTTTAGTTTTTAATTTCAGGCAGGGTCTTGATAAGTTGCTTAGGGCCTTGCTAAGTTGCTGATTCTGGCTTTGAATTCAAGATCCTCCTGCCTCAGCCTCCCCAGCTGCTGGGATCACAGGTGTGCACACCGCACCTGGCCTCACTTCTGTTCTTAACTTGAACTCCAAATCAGCTCAGGCTACCTCTGCTTCAGAGTTGGAGAAACTGAGGCACAGGCAACAAATTCCTTCTTCTACTTTAGGTCATGAGCCATCACTACCTCCCGGAAGCCCTCCCCAACCTCCCCACTATGCTGTCATGTCTGGTTTCTTGGTTATTTGTTCCCAGAGAACCACATTTCCAGCTTTAGAGATCTGCCCTCAGGTTGTCGCTGTTTATCCATCCGCATGGTTTAGCTCATGTCTTCCTATCTCACTGGGCATGCAGGACACACCAGAGAAACACTGAGCAATTGAACGACAGTTGGGGTTCTTGAGACAAGTTCCAGGAAGTGGCGTTAGCGGAACATGGAGTAGGGTGTAGAAAGAATCTAGGAAGCTTCTAGAAGGAGGTGATGCCTTGGCTGGAGCTTGAAACCTGCAGGTGGCAGCTGGAGCACACAGGATGGGACCTGATGGGAGGCTCTGCATGAGCGAAGTCATGGAGATGAGCACCTGGCCTCTGCCACCTTTGGGAACCTGGGTGCAAGGGCCAGTGGTCCAGGTAGCTGGGAATGTGGGCCTCCGAAGGCCTCTGCCCCCAGCCCATAACCCCAGGGGCCCTGAGGCAGGCAGGGTGGCACCGCCCATCCTCTGCTCACCCCCCTTGCTCCAGTGGTTGCTGAGGGGCTCTCAAGTCTCCCCTCCTTGGCCCCACTTTGTTCACACTCAGGCATTTTTAAGGCCACCTGCAAGGCCCTCCAGGCACCCTGACTTAGCCTCCTGTCCGCTGTGATTCTCTTGGTAAAAGTCAGGGTCCCTGGAGGACTGCAGCTCACTCACCCCACCCTCATAGCTCTTCCTCTCCCCTGCCAGCTGCCAGTCACCTGAGCCCAGGTGGGCGGGCCTGGGGGGGATCTGGGTCCGGTGGAGACATTTGGCCCTGAGGAGCCTCTCGCAGCTCTGGTGACTTTCACCTAGGTCCTTGCTGGGCGCATTGGTCCCTGTGGATCAAATCCAGTCTTCTGTGTCCACCTTTAAGCCGGGGATGTTTTTTTAAAGAATTGTAAACAAAACACAGAGGAGACCATGTGATTTAGATGCTAGGTGGCTGAAAATAGGTTTTCCAGATTCAGCAAATGAAAGTAATTTGCCCGAGTCATCAAATAAAACTTCAGGACACCCAGTTAAACCTGAGCGGTGGGGCAGTAGTGATATCCACACGACGCTGCATGCAGGCTGTGAGGGATACTTTTGTTAAAAAAGGATCCCACATATCTCCGAAGTTTAGATTTATCTGAGCATCCCATATTTTATCTGGAAGTCCTACCCAAATCCTGAAAAATTTGCTGTCTGATCCTTTGTAGAAAAACTCCAGTGACCCTGGTCTTGAACTTCTCAGTGTGATTGGGAATGAAGGGAGATCGGGACACTTGATGGAGCAGAGGTCCAGGAGCATGTGCTGCTGGTGTTAGTGTTAGGAATAGAATCAGAGTGGTCATCAACATACATTGAGTGCCTACTGTATGCCTGTGACTCAAGGTCTTCCTGGGAGAGATGGACGTTAAATAGATAAGCCCAGAGATCTTTGAAGAGCATCAGGCCATAAGTCCTCAGGGAAAGGCTGAAGCAGGGTGGGAGGGTGGAGATGGCTTGCAGAAGGCCCTGTTGTAGACAGGGTGGTCAGGGAGCCTCTCCAAGAAGGAGTCACGTATGGACTGCTGAATGAGGGGGCAGGGGACACTGCTGTCTGGGGCTCCCACTCCAAGCACTTATGGTGTCCCTGGCCATGTTCTGAGCTGGGCATGCCTTGCACACAGACCCTCCCACAGTGTCCTTGTCACCACCAGGAAGTTGAGGTGGGAGGTCACCCCCACAGCTGGAGCTTGACCTGGGCCTGCCTGGCAGCTCCTTGTTCCTACTTGCGCCTCTTGAGTGCTGTCCTTGATGTGGACCAGCTGTGTGCTGGGCCCTGCTGGAGGCCCTAGGCCTGTGTTTTCCATCAACCTTACAACAGCCCTGCTCCCTGGGGCCCGACAGTCCCATCCGGGTCTTAGAGGAATTAACAGGGCCCAGCACAGAGAGGCAAGGAGGACGTGAGCGGATTGCAAACATAGCCAGGCTGAAGGTGGGCAGCATGTGGGCAGCTTCACAACTGGCTTGGTTTCCCTGTCTGCCCTAACTCCCTCCTGAGAGTAATTCTCCTTTTATGCTGTTTAAATATTTGCAAGAGGAGGGAGCGAGGGAGGGAAGGAGTGCAGCCTGGCTTCTGAATGGAGGCAGGGTGGGGTGGGCAGGTGCTCAGAGGCTTGCAGTGCCCAGAGGAGGCCAGCTGTGCCTGCTGGCCTGTGGCCAGAAGCTCAGGCAAGAGGGAGTAGCACTGAGCATCTTCCCTGCAATTAGCATTCACCGCATGAGCACCTCGCGTGGGCCGGGCTCTGAGCCTGGGAGTCTGTGTCTTTTCAAGCACATGTGTTTGTCATGTGTAGGTTGTAGGACCCATCCTGTGTCCGGCACTGTCTCCCTGGTCTAAGTCCAGTCTCACATCTTCCCATAGGTCAGGCTGCTGCTCGCAGTAACATCACTTGACACGCTCCACACGAGCTGGGAATGTGCCCAAAGTCACACAGATAGTAAGTAGCCAAGGATCCACCCCCTGGTCAGTGACTGCATCCTGGACTCTTAGCTTCTCTCACCTGCTTCCTGACACCTGTCCTGAATGCTCATGAGCTGGTTCCAAAAGAAGTGAGCTCCCCATCATTGGAGGAAGCAAGCAGATGTTGGAGGGTCTTGTAGACAGGATGCTGAAGAGTATGAATCTTCCTGACCACTCTGACCTTTGGCCCCCTCTTCTGGAAGAGGCCCACAGAGTATGGTTGGCAGAGTTATCCAGGCAGCCCCACATCAAGTCTCCTGAGTTACAATTCAGTGTTTCTTTTGCTTCCCAAATTGGAGAGACTGAAGGGTCCCTTTTCACAGGTTGCCAGGCATCTTGGATTTTGAGATGACCCAGTACTGGGTGGGGCTGTAGACAAAGCTCTAGGTCAGACCATCACCAAGACCTGAGTTCAAGCCCCACCTGTGCCCTTTCCTGACTGTGCAACCCTGGGAAATTTGTGTAAACCTCCGAGCCTTGGTTTTTGCATCTTGTACTTCTTTTGATGCTGGGGATGGAACCCAGGACCTCAAGGTGCTAAACACATGCTCTGTCACTGAGCTGCCCCAGATCTATGCACCTTTAAAATGAGGATAAAAATTAGTATTCTTGCGGGGACTGAAGAAGTTATTTTCTACAAAGCACCTGGCACATAGTAGGTGCTCAGTAAGCCTCATCTCTTACTCTAAGTTAGGGGATGGTGATAAAAGCATTTGTTCTAAATGGTCTTTGCTTTCAGCTGTGGACAAGATATCCACTAGAATGAGGCCCTTGGTCTGCCCCCTGTGGCCTCTGTGTGACCACATATGGGTTATCTTTTAAAATCAGTGCCTTGGTTTCCCAAATAATTTAGAAATAACCTTATTAGAACAGTGTCCCTGGCACATAGTGAATGCTCTGAAATAGTGGGTGGTGAGCACCATCATCATAAAGACCCTACTGTGTGAATGCCCATAACACATCTCATGTAGTGTTTGCTGCATCCCTGGAAGGGGATAGGTCCCCCTTCACAGAAGAGCCCCTGAGGTGCCAGCAGGGCATGTCCCAGCTGCATTCATGCAGGACTGGAGTGGCCAAGCTAGGGTACAGGTACAGGTCTGGGTGGCTCCAGAGTGCCACCTCCCCCAGCTCTGTGCTCCCTGACAGCAGTGGGATTCCTGGGGTGAAGCTTAGATGATCAAGTAGGTCTCCATGAGCCAGGATGCCTTGTGACCATCACTGCCCCCAAACCACCCCAGGGCCCTCTAATCCACTGTCCTCCAGAGTGCACCAAGTCCAAGCCTAGGGGAGAAAGTGTTGAGCTGGATCCTGGCTCTTCATCCTCTAGGACTGTGGCCCCTGCGCTGGCCTCTCTCTCCTGCATGGAGAAAGCCTCTCAGTCACCTTCTGTGCTAGGCATCTGCCCTGGTGCTCATCACCAGCCTTTTTAATTTCCTCTCCTGGCCTCTGGTGGTCAGCTGGTTATTTACTTCTGGTGAGAGCTCCTATCTGATCGCTGGCAGCTTTGGAGGTGGGAGGAGTCCTCACCTGCACACACCATTGATGCCACACCCTGCCCAGGATCCACCCAGGTGAGAGGCTTGGAGGTAGGCAACCTGGGCTCCTCCCTACCATGTGACCCAGGGATGGGGATAAACCTGAGTTTCAAGATCCACAGCTGGAAACAGACAGCCTTCTCCACTCTGCAGGCTTTGGACTTGAGACAGTGTGTGTGCATACAGTCAGGGTGCAAGAGGAAGCAGATGGTCCCCAAACTCAGCACATGATGGCAACTTTGATGGAAGGACTGTCAACAAGGTGGGGAAGGACACTGGGATTCTGACAGTGGGGACCCAGGAGCTGTTACCATTGGGGCTGAAAGAGGTTGGAAGGAGAGGTTACCAGGAGGCCAGCTGTGTGGGGACGGTCCTGCAAGAGTCCTGGCTGCTGATTCCTTCCTCTCCCAGGGAAGCTGGAGACCGCTTCTTGTTGCAGATTCAGCCTCTTCCCTTCCCTTGCTCTGTCCCTCTCCCTCTTCCTTCTCTTCCCCTCCAATTCCCTAATCCAGTTTGGGCATTCCTGAGAATCACCTGGAAGGCTTGAGAAACACCCCAGAATTTCCAGTTCAGGAGTTCTAGGGTGGGACCCAAGAATTCATGTTTCTGACCTGGTCCAAGCGAGGCTGATGCGGCAGGACCAGGAGCCGAGCACTTCTGGTGTGCCGCAGAGCACTGTCCTGCCTCCCTCATCGATCCTGGGACTCAGTGGACCAGAAGCCCCTGGGGCAGGAACGTCTGCTTCCAACCCTGTAGCTCTCCATGCCTTGACCTCCATCCCTGGGGCCTGATGAGGGTGACCAGCCCCCGCCTTCCTATCCAGCTGAGTTCAGGGGTGATGGCACCCCCATCCACAGCACTTGCACCTGGTCTTTCTTGAACATTTCTCTGACCTGTCCATGCTGCACCTCAGCAGTTCCTGGCTGAGGTGGGGCTCAGAGTGCAGGCTGTATGAGGCGTACTCTTGGGATCAACACCAGGGAAGGGAAGTTAGCAGCAGGGACAGTGGGCTGTGATGCCAGCTCAGTGGAAGTCCCATGGGGCCCTCTTAGGCGAGCCGAGACTTCTTGTCATGGTTGTCCTGAGGTGGGTGAAGGTGCTGGATCTTTATACACTGCACTCATCTGTGGTCAGATGTGGGCCACCCTGGGAAGGAGCGAGACCTGGAGGCCATCCCAGACCCTCAAGGGCTGGAGCCGAGTGTCTCCAGTGAGTGGCTCAGCCATAGGAATGAGGAGATGAGGACTGTGACAATGACATGGACAGCAGATAGAATATGCCATTCAACAGTGTATCCTGTCTCAGTTCCAGAGGCGGAAATCCCAAGATCACGCTGTTGGCAGGGTTGGTTCCTACTGAGGTCTGAGAGATGGATCTGCTCTGTGCCTCTCCTCAGTGTGTGGATGGCCTCCTTCTCCCTGTGTGTGCATGGGTGTCCCCTGTGTGTGTCTGTGTCCTGGTGCCCTCTTCTTATGAGGACACCAGTCATTTCAGATTAAGTCCACCCTGATGACCTCGTTTTACCTCAGTCACCTCTGTGAAGATCTTATCTTCAAATACAGTCACGTTCAGAGCTGCCAGGAGTTAAGATTTCAGCATCCGAATTTGGAAGGAAGATGCAACTGAGCCCATCACGGGGAGAGGCGACAGATTGCAGGATCAGATTCCCAGGGTTGGAAGAGAAGTGACAGGGAAAGCGAGGGCACTAGGTGGCATTCTAGAAAATGGGAGTTGGGCGGATCTGTGAAGCCTGAGTGGTAAGCAGCAGGCTGAGGGCACTGAATAGATGCTAGAACTTTCCAAGCCTGACTCCTTCCCTCCTCCCTGAGCTCTGAGTGAGAGCTGGGGATTTGCCACATATCCTGAGGAAGCTCACTGTTTCCTTCTGTGGACATGGAGCAGATGGGGACTGGTGCTCCCTGCACCCACCAGAAGGGAGGACACAGGCAGGCGACAGAGAGTGACAGGCAGATGGCTGCCTCAGAACAACAGGAGGACCTTGATGGGAGGGTGACCACATGCTGGAGAAGGTCAGCCACTGGGAAGAGCTGGAGTCTGCACCTTTGGGTGGGAGCCACATCTGCACAGGTCCTGAGAGCCATTCCAGACACTGCCACCTGGGCAGGAAGGCTGGACTGTGACACACAGGAGGCCAGCCTGGCCCAGCCAAACAGTTTTGTGCAGAGCCAGCACATTCATCATTTATTGAGTACCTACTGTGTGCCAGAACTCAGGGTGGATGTTGACACAGTGGTAAAGCTGGGAGCCACAGAGTGCTTGTCCTGATGGGGTTTGAACCTGTCAGCGGAGTAGGTGCCGACCAAAGCATTTCAGTCTGGTAAGTGTTAGAAACACAGCCACTGTGGGAATGCTAGCAAGGGACTGTAATGTCCTGAACAGGTGACATCCAGCCAGGGCCAAAACAGTTGTAAAAGGCAGGTGAGGCTCCAAGCAGAGGTGACATTTGTCACCTCTATTGTGCCACGCTCTATGCTCAGCACATGATGTTCTGCATCTTGTTCCATTCTCCCAGTATCAAATAGCCAGGGTTCAGAGAGGTGATGTGATTTGCCTGAGGTAACACAGCTGATAGCTACAAGGGCCAGGATATGACATCTGGAGCCATAATGGAAAAACCCTTTTAAGTTTGAATGACAGCTCTGCCCCTTTCTATCTCTGTGACACAGAGTGGGACACTTCACCTCCCTGAGCCTCAGTTTTCACATCTGTAAAACAGGCCAGCTCCCCAGGGTCTTGCTGGATTTTCACACTTAGCAATGCTGCAGGCGAGGCCAGCACAAGCTCACTGAGCTTGAAGACCAGGAGCTCTTCACAGGACTGGTGCCGGCAGAATGGAGGAGGGTAGTCCAGTGGGCCAGCTCTCAGTGTGCCCTGGGTTCCTCCTTAGCACACAGTCAGGGGTGTCCTGAGCTCTTCCTTCAACCCCAGGAGACATCCAGATGGAAGGGAGAGCGGGCAGTGGGGCCTGGACTGCTCTCAGATGGGTGCACGGATGTGCTGTAGCATGAGTGCAGGGGCCACAGGGAAGGGACCCATTGGCTGGGTCACTCTGGACTTTGCTTCCCCCACCCTGACCTCACAGTCCAGTGATTCAGACCTGGGCAGATCCTTGTGGTCTTCTTTCAGTATCCTGAGTCTCAAGGGCCCATAGAGGAGAGGGGCTTTGCTTAAGTCCCAGAGTGACTCTGAACAGATTGGGATCTAGAATCCAGTGAGACCACCAGAGGGTCAATGCCACTAGCCGAGTCCTGTGTGCCCTTTCACACTGTCCTCGGTGCTTGGCACACTGGGGAATTCAGGAAATACTTGTTGAGTGAGCAGGTACAGTAAAAGCCCATGGACTGGGGTGTGACCAGAGGTGGACTTCTGTCCCCTCTCTGGGCCAGCCCCACCTCCTTGGGCAACTGCTTCCCCTTGCTGAGACTCCATTTCCCAAAATGCGTTCATATGGTAGATGCCTGAGTGGGGATTTGAACCCGGGTCTGCTGGATCCCAGGGCTGATAGTCTATGTCACACAGTCTACATCACACCTCCTGATTCATCCAACCACTCACTCATGGAGATCTTTATTGAGCACCTACTATGTCCTGGTTATAACACAGTACAAACAGGAGAGGTTTCTACCCTCATTGAGCTTATATTCTGGAAGGAGGGTGCAGACAGTAAACCAATAGAGAAAAAGGACAGGAAGGGTGGTAAGTACCATGAAGGGGCCATGATAAGGGCCAGGATGTGGTCAGAGAAGGAGAGGACATTTGGTGTGACATCTGAGAGAAGCAGCAGCCCACCATGCAAAAGTCCATGCAAATAATTAAAATGGGAAGCAGGTAGCTACTAAGTCACAAGCCTGCTGAAGACAGGTGGCGAGGGTGTGGAAGGAAAGCAACTACCATAGTGCCCCCAAAATGGCCTGCAAATGGTCCTGGGGAGCAGCGCAGCCCTCTGGGGAGCTGCACCCTGGAGGCACTGGTCTCTCCCCACTGCCTTGCAGGTGAAGCAGATCGTGGAAGAGGCGGTCACGCGCAAGTTTGTCCACGAAGACAGCAGTCACATCATCTCCTTCTGTGGTGAGTCGGTGGCCCGTCTGTGGCCTGGAAAGTTTCTTTTCTGGGCGTGGCCTCAGGAAAGGCAGTTCTTTGAGCCAGACTTCTCACATCATGTTTTGTGACTCCACAGTTAATTTTGGATCCTGACTCAATTGGAGAACCTGGAGATACAGAATAGTGAGAGAACCAGTTGACAGTGACTTCCGCACCCTGTGGGGAGGTCCCTGGCTTGCACTGAGGGATCACCTTGCCCTCCATGTGGGCACGCCTTACATAGACCCGTGCACCTGAGCAACGATCTCTGTTCCAGTTCCTCGCTTTGCCTATGAACTTGCAAGGTAGAGGGATAGTGCAGACGAGGACTTTTTAAAGACAGGGAATGAAGAGTCCCTGCTGACACATCCCGAGGGACTGTGGCCAGCCAGCTCAGCAAAGGAGGCAGGCCTGGGGCTTAGAGCATGACTCAGACTTCTCTCCCTAAACTAGCTCTGCTCCTAAGATTCCAGAAATAACGGCACTGCCAGGTTCGTGCTGTGCTTTGATGGTGGCTGGAGACAGGCGCTCTGCATGAGCCTGAAGTCAGCACTTAGCTCAGTCAGTTGTGCGCACAGTGGGTGTGTTTCTCTTCCTCCCCGAGAGCTTCATCTGTAATGCCGGGAGCATCTCCTGGTGAAGGTGTCCTCCAGTCCCCTCCCTGTGACGTTGACCCCCGGGAGGTCCCTGAGCAAAGGCTCCTGGCCAGCCCACCAGCTCTGGGCAGATGGCTGGGGCACCACAATGTGCTGAGCACACTCATGTCAGGGAGCCAGAGCCCCAGTTCACCCCCTTTTCACCCAGGCAGACCTGGGTTCAAATCCCAGCTCTGCCTCTTCTTATTGGGCAACTTTGGGCAAGAACTTATTTTTTAAGTGGAATATGTTTATTTAATACATACAGACATACACACTCAGGTGTTTATATATGTGTATATATGAATATATGTATTTACATATGTGTACATAAATACATATGTATAAGTACAGATGTGCGTGGGAATATTATCTATGTTTTTATAAAACAATTACATTTTGTTACATTTATATAACTATTTATTTTCTCCTGGACATTTTTATTTGCAAATAGAAAACATACATGTCCACATGGAGACTTGCCAACATACCTATCAATTAAATCCTTAGAGAATAGAAAGTGATAAAAAGAATCATGATACTTCTCTAACCGACCAAAGTTTCCATGTGAGAGAAATCAGGTGGCAGTAACTGAGGCCTGAAGAGTCCCATTGTGCATTCTTTTATCCAGTGTCCTCAGGAGTTTTTGTCAGAAAGAATCAAACACTGTACACAGAGCCTGAAATTAGCTTATTTCAGTATAAGCACGTGGAAAATATTGTCTGTATAAGTTAAAACTCAGAATGTAAAAAGAGTTTCACCCTGAATATTTTAAATGCATGAGCAGAGTGGGCAAGACAATCTGGACATTGATTCACACAAGTAAGGCTGACTCAAACAGAGACGAGCCTGTCAACCCCAACCTTCTCCCTGTCTCTGCTTGCACAGAACCTTGGCCGAGCTCTCCACACTGTGTGGTTCACTAGAGCTCTTACTTCATGGGCTTCGTCTCAAGAGTTAGGTAAGGTAAACCTTCCCAGTTATCTGACATCCCCCAGGTGCCCAGTAAGGAATAGCTGCTGTTATATACTCACTTTTGCAGTAAGCATTAATGTTATACCTGTTGCATACCTGTGTATGAGAAGGTGAGAAGATGGAGGGCTGCCAGAAGCACCAGAAGTAAGATAGAGGCTGTCAGCATGGACTGCACAGGACCAGTTTCCCAGAATGGCTCACTTCAGCCCAGAGAGGGAAAGTAGTTCACCTGAGGTCACGCAGTGAGTTTACAGTAGAGGCCAGGCTATATAATCCATGTGTCCTGCTCTGAGGAGACTGGGCATTCAAAAGTGGGAAGATTGCTACAAAATCCTCAACAGTGTGACTTACAGCTCACCTTGAACTCTATTGAATTTGAATCCTGACTCTATTGTTCACTTGCTGGGTGCCCTTGAGCAATTCAGTTCACCTCTCTGATCCTCAGGGTCCACATCTGGAAAGTGGAGGTAGTTTTCCTTTCTTCCCTGGCCACGCAGAGTTTAAAGGAGACCCATAAACATGAACTGTACTACATTCACAGTAGCAATGATGGTGATGGTGGTGGTGATGATGATGATGATGATGATATTGATATTCTTTGGCCCACGTAGAGGTGAGCAGTCTATAGCCCATCTCTCTCCCTCTGAAAGGGGTAGAAGCTGGCATTCATAAAACACCCACTGTGTGCCTGGCTCTGCTAAGTACTTCCCATGTGTGCTTTTTACCTCTCCTAACAGCATCTCTGAGGCTAATGCTCACACTACTGCCCTTTCTAGGTGAGTAAGCCGAGGCACCAAGGAGAGGTCATTTCCCAGTCACACAGCTGGGTAGTGGCTGGCAGAGGACCTGCATAGAGGTGGACCAGCCTTAGCCATGACTGTGGGTTATCCACTAAGCTCCCTCGCTTCATTAGAGGGTGAAGCCAGCCAGGTGGGGTGCACACGTGTTTTCCTGTAATGCTGGCCAGAGGCAGGTGATGCTGGGGGTACTGGCTGCCCAAGGAGCCTGTGTCTGATGGAAGCTCTGAGCCATGCTGGGTGCTGGGAACATGGACAGGAGAGTCAGTGCTGCTGCCCACCATGTCCCCACAGCTGCAGTGGAGGCCTGTGTCCTGCATGGGCTGCGGCGGCGGGCGACTGGCTTCCTGTGCAGCAACAAGATCGCAGCTCTCTTCATGAAGGTGAGCAAGAGCTTTCCGCCAGCCGAGGAGCTGAGCTGCAAAGTCCAGGACTTGGAGCAGCTGATTGAGAGCATGTGAGTGTGGGGACCAGGCTGGACAGCCCCTCCCTAGCCCCTGGCATGCTCTCTGCTCCTCAGACCTCCAGTCTCTTTCTGCCTCAGGGCCTTGGCACATGCAGTTCCTCCAGCAGGCTCACCTGCTTGGTCTTTCGTGGCCCCAGCTCGGTCACTCCAGCCCTCACCCCACCTTCTTTCACATATCCTGTTTGCTTTCTTCACACTTGTTCTTCCTATCAGGAATTAGCTGTGTCTTGTTTTATTGTTAACTTGATTGTTACCTCTCTGAATGCCACAAGGAAAGGCAGCTACATCCGTGTCATCCTGTTATGTCCCTAGCATCTGGGGCAGTGTCTAGCACCTGGAAAATGCCCCTGAGGCAGTTGGTGCTGGGACCACACCCTGTTCTCAGTGCAAAGCCTCAAAGGATCAGAGTGCTCTCTGCCTGCATGGACCAGCTGCTGCAGTCTCTGATTAAAACTGTCTTGGAGGCTGCTACTGAAGGGGGAGTTGTCACTCACCTATCGTGGTGCCTGGTTAATGAGTTGGGGAGGTTTATGGACTGATTGTGCCACACGGCCTGTTCTGAAAACAGAGCCCAACCCCCATCTTGGGGCCTGGGTGGAGATGGCAAATGGGTTTTAACTCCAATTTGTGCCTGTGGCTCCCATAGACTATGTCATGAAGGATTCTGAAGCTGTGATTGGGCATCATGGGAAAATGTGTGTGGATTGATTGGCTGTGTCTGTCACAAGCAAGGGAAGGGAAGAGGAGAGGCAGATATAACTCTTTGTCTGTCAGTTCTCTGTTACTACAACAGAATACCTCAGATAATCAACTTAAAAAGAGGACAGGTTGACTTTGACTCAGTTTTTGTCTGATGACCAGTTGGTCCCATTATTGGCCTATGGTGTGGAAACTTTTCACCTTATGGCCAGGATGCAAAAAAAAGAAAAAAATGTTTTTGTAAAAAGGAGGAAGAGATCCACATCCCACAGTGCCATTTGAGAGCACTCCCTCAATAACCTAAAACTTTCCACCAGCATCCCCCCCACTAAAGGTTCCCTAACTTCCCTGTAGCACCAGGATGAACACAAAGTTTTGACACTTGGACCTTTGGGGAACATTTCAGATCCAAACTATAGCATGCCCTACGTTTGCCATCAATTCATAAGCTGATCACTCCAGTGAGTGAGAAACAGTCCCCTGTTTCCCTTGCCCTGCAGGCCCTGCCTGCCCAGGGCTACCCCAGAACCATATGGTGGGTAGAGCTCTGAATTTGGATTTGCCGGCTCCCCTTTGGACTTCTCAGCCACATGGTCTTTAGATTCCTTCCAGTTCACCTGCTGAATTCCTGGGTATTTCCAGATAACTTCCTAAGGAGCCAGATATCCAGGGCCTTTCACAGTGTGAGGACTTCCCTAGGGGGGGATCAGAGATGCCCTTGCTGGGCAGTAAGGGAGAACCATTCATTCTCTTGTGCAATCACTCATTTATGACCATGATCACTGAGCACTCCCTTTGTGCCAGACACCGTGCTAGGCCCCAGAGGTACAGACACAATGCAGACCCATGCTTGCCTCCTGGTCAACTCTCAGTATTTTATTTTATTTTTTTAAAGTTAAATTGCTTAGTCCATATTCTTAAGATCATAGCATGGAGGGGAAGACAGAAAATGGAGCAGGCTTAGGGGGCAGAGAACAGCATTGTTCTAGAGCTTCCTGTAGGAGATGGCCTTGCCAAGACCCAAAGGGTGAGAAGGGACCCTCCCAGGAATGGGGTGAGGGGGGAACCAGGAAGCAGCATCGGCCTGTGGAAGGCTCCAGAGAGCCTGGCAGCCTCCGGAGTCTGCTCACTGATCTGTATGCATCATGGAGTGAGTGGGTACAGTAAGGGGCTGCTGGAGAAGTAGGGGGCCAGGTCACAGAGCACCTGCCAGTCACAGGGAAGACATTTTTTTGCAGGGACACTGAGGAGCCTCTGAAGGATCTGTAGTCCAAGAACTCTTGGTCAGCATTTCATTCCAGTAGAGAGAGGGAAGGAGCAAGGGAGTGAGGGAGGTCAGAGGCTGGCTTGCCTGTCAACAGCATCTGAAACCCTCTGTTTAGCCACATCTCCACACTCACTGGGTATTATTAATTTTTCAACACTTGACCCACTGGCTTGGAGCACTATGGGCTCTTGCTTTCCTGCCATTCCTTCATTTTCTAGAGAGAATGAGCATTTTCCTGTTTGCATACTGGTCCTGTGGATTTCCATTTTGGATCTCTTTTTCCCTATTGGTCTTAAAGGTGAAACCAGATCCAGGGCTTCCAGGAAAATTCTCGGAAGCTGCCCAAGCTGCCCAACCTGTCCCCGCTTGCCATCAAGCACCTGTGGATCGCACTGCCTTGTTCAAGAATGTCCTGGACAAAATTGTGCATTACCTTGTGGAAAACAGCAGGTGAGAGGTAACGGCCAGATGCCTGCATCTACTCTGCCTCCACCTGCTGCCCATCCTGGGAATTGCACTCTCATGCACAAAGTGCCTTTCTTTTTCCTTTGACAGTGAAGTAGATTTGAAAATGATTTTAAACATGCCTCCTGGATGTTCAACCCTGAGCAAGCCTAGCTTAAAAATTTGGGAGGATTTGGATGTTTAATACCAGTGCAGGGGATTCTGATTTAGAGCAGGATGAAGGGACCCTGGGTTTCTTCCCAGGGGCCCACAGTAAGGTGGAAAGTGGCTGAACTGGGCTCCCATGCAGTCTGTCTGACTCCAGATCCTATGTGCGTCACCCCCTACTGCATGCTAACAAGGGCCAAGCCAAGGGCCTGCAGATGGAGTAACCTGACCTGTGTCACCTCTAGCAAGTCACTTACCCTCTCGGAATCCAACATCCTTGGGAGGTCAAAACAAGGTCCTTTTCAGCTGTGAAATTCTGTTGGTTTGGGGGTTGCATGAGTTTTCAAGGAACTGGAAACCGTTACACTGTAATGTCACACAAACAAATGAAGAAACATTCTGCATGATCCTTATATTGATGGTGTCCCATAGTACTTTGCAAATCCAGATATCAGGGGCTTTTCTGAGCATCTCAGGGCAGCGTTTTCAGCATTAGTTGTGAGGGTTGTAAAGCCTGTTAGCAGGGTCTTTGAGTGCACAGTGCAGTTAAGCAGCACTTTATTGCACAGAGATAGGAGGGCAGAAATCAGCTGGACCTTTCAGGACTTCCTGTCTTCACCAGAAGACGTTATAGAAGCAAGCAGAATCATCTAGCCTTCTGCTCGTGACTCCTATTGCTCCTAAAGACACCGTCTTCAGAGTGTGTTAAGCAGGTGCAAACCACACTCCACGCTGAATACTGTTCATCTCTTGTTTTGCTCAAACATCCTTCCAGCAGCCCTCTGACATATATCATGATGGTCCCCATTCTATACATGGGGCAGCCGAAGCTCTCACAGTGAGTGGGCAATGCAGGATCCAGCCAAGCTGGCAGTTGTGATCCTCTGCTGGCCTCCATCCAAACCTGAGTGTCCTTTCCTTTTCTAGTAAATACTATGAGAAGGAAGCTCTTCTGGTGGACTCTGTGGACGGCCCCATCCTTGCCTCCTTGCTGGGTATGTGGTCTGGTAGTCTGAGTTCCATCTGGTCCGGGGTCTCAGGTACCTCCCAAGGGCCCCTCACCCTCCTCCATCAAAACTGTTTGCTGCTTCTTGCTCCCAGGGTCTCATTCTTGTCTCCTGCTTGCAGGACTCAGGCATCCTAGCTGGCTGGAGGGGAGGGGTAGTGAAATGAGTGGCCCAGTCTGCAGGCGTTGGGAGGGAGGGCAGTGCTCTGGACTGCAGGTTTCCAGCCCTGTGTGCTCTGCAGTGGGACCCTGTGCCCTGGAGAACACCAAGATGAAGACTGCAGACCACTTCTGGACCAACCCCTTGGCTGACGAGCTGGACCAGAGGCACCGCATCCACAGTTCACACCTGCGGCAGGACTCGCCCAGCAAGCGGCCAACCCTCTGTGTGAGTGTGGTGGGCAGTGGGGCTGTGGAAGGGACTTGGGAACAGGGAACAGGGTAGAGGTCACTCCAGGGTCATCTGTTTGTCTCCTGTCACACTACCAGATCCAGAAGAGGCATTCAAGTGGAAGCATGGACAACCAGCCATCCTTCTCTGCCCATGACTACGTGGAGTCCCTGCACCAGAACTCCAGAGCCACCCTGCTTTATGGCAAGAACAATGTTCTGGTTCAGCCAGTGAGTGTTCATCTACGCATCTTTATACCCACCCATTTCTCATCCTGAGTCCCACATGGGTGAATTAGGGGACAGAATTATGATTTGAATTCAGTCAAACTGGGGCCATTCATCAGTCACCTTCTGTGACCCAGAGGCTGGCCAGGATCCAGGTATGTGGGGAGAGTGGGGCACATGCAGCTCCTGCCCTTGAGCAGTGTCTCCATTGGCTGTCCCCTCTCTCCAGGGTCATTGAGTCACAGGGTCAGTATGGTGTCTGGGCTCTCCTGGGAGGAAGCTCTGTGAACTGTCAGCCACCCCAGCTGTGTAGGCACAGTTTCAATCATGGGGTGACCCTGGGCAACTCCTCCTCCCTCTGAGCCGCAGTATCTGCCTCACCGTGGGCACAAGACCTTGTCTGCTCAAGTGCAAGAAGCCATGGCTTCAAGATGTGCCTTCTTCTCTAAAATGCTATTCGGATTATGCTCAGAACTTTTTCACTGCACAATTTCCCCTTATCCGGGGAATCAGGTCTTCAAGACCTAATCAAACATAGGTTTTTTATTTGTCTTGCAATCATACATTACCTTCCCAAGTACACACCAGAGAAAGTGTAATTGGTACATTATTTAAGATATTCCTAAAGTCTTCACAGTCCAGAGTTTAATCTCCTGTATCACTTTTGACTAAGAGTCATTGATGCCCTAAGTTTTCCATATGCTGCTCTCTGTTCCATCAGGAGAAGGGATCAACACACTATAACCCACGAACCAAATGTGGCCCTCCACCTGTTTTTATAAATAAAGTTTTGTTGAAACACAGTCATGACCCTAGTTTACATGTTATCTAGTACAGCTTTCAGGCTATGGTGGCAGAGTTAGGTTGCAGCCAAGCCTATATGGCTCACAAAGTCAAAACTGTTCTGTTTCTTTACACAAAAATGTTGGTGCCCCCTGACCCATGAGCCCAGAAAGTGCAGCAGTTCTTCAAGAACATGCATTCTCATCTCTGGGATGGGTCAGATGTCCCTTCAAGCACTCACTTGCTATTTTTCAAGGAAATTTGGACTTGCAGGCATCCCTGCCGGGGTGAATAATGTGCCTGCTTTGCCAATATCATATTAGTACTCTGCCGCTCTTTTCCCAGCCTCTCGATGTCACCGTAACTTTTTTCAATTCAAAGCTGAATCACAGACTAATCTCTCTGAAGGCATTTAAAATAGAAGCTATCCTGCTCGTGCAC
This sequence comes from Sciurus carolinensis, assembly GCF_902686445.1. Lineage (NCBI taxonomy): Eukaryota > Metazoa > Chordata > Mammalia > Rodentia > Sciuridae > Sciurus > Sciurus carolinensis. The sequence goes on from NW_025920147.1 coordinate 723,128, forward strand.
AATAACTGTGAACAAAACTCACTTGAAGTGAGAACAGATACGCCTGAGTCTGAGTTCAGGCAGTCACCTCTGTGTCACGGTGGTGAGCTCTCATGAAGGATAATCATGTCCCCATTTTAGGAAGGTTAAAATATGAAAGGAACAGAATGTGCATCTTAGGATTGATGGAATGCTGCTCCTCCATGGGGTGCATGGCTCAGCTGAGGCTGTGAGGACTGAGCTGAGCTCCCTATGTATCTGGTGTTCAGTAAACAGTTATGGGTCTTTGCCTGTCATTGAGGTAGATTTGGTGCAGGGGCTGCCTCCTTCATATTTGAGGGATGTTGCCGTATCCCTCCTACTTGGATAAAATAAAGCAGGCAAGAAGTCCTTTGGGCAAGTCTGGGGAGGTGGAGGACTGACTGCTGGACTGGAGTGTGCTGGGGATACTTGGGGAGCAGGTTTCTGGGGAATGGGCCACAAAGCTCAACTGCCATCTGTTTCTCCCTTAAGATTGGCCCAGATAAATGCCTGATTTGAAAAGGGTGATGTTAAGAGTCCCCTTCCTGGTTCTAAAGACCCCTAGGCCTCTGGAGGGAAAATGTGATGGTGTCAGGGGTGGGAAGCTTTCAAGCTGCACTTGGTGGAACGCTCCGATCCACAAGGTTGGCTGCAGATGGCTTTGCTGAGCATGACCACCCAAGGAGGCTTCAAAAGGTTTCAGCTTCTCAGATAACCTGGCTCCACATCCTAGAGTCAAATGGTCAGGACCTTTGTCCATATGTCCTCCATCACCATGGCCGGTCTGATCTCTTCTATCTGCAGAGGGATGACATGGAGGCTGTACCCGGGTACCTGTCTGTGCACTTGACAACTGACATCATGACCTTGAAGTAGACACCCAACCAGCTGATGAACGGGTCCATGGGGGACCTGGACTATGAGAAGAGGTAGGACCCTGGGTCCACCGTGTGTCCCCTGAGTCCATCCACCCTCCTTGGTACGGGGAGATTCCCCTCCTGGGGAGCAAAGGTGTGCACCCTGCCCTGTCTGCCACTCAGTCTGGTTGTTATGGTGGCCTGGCCAGCCTCCCTGCAGCTGTGGCCTGAGGGATAGCTCAGAGACTCAGGAGGATGAAGAAACCAAGAGAAGAGGGTTAGGGCTGGGGGTTAGCCAGTGCCCCTGAACACCACCCAGAGAGGGACAGCTTTACAAAGACCCACAGAGCCTGCTAATGCAAGATAACCCCAAGTCACCGCCCACCCTTTCTCATCACTTCATGAAAGGGGATGGGAATGTTTGCAGGGTTTCTGGTCCCCAGAACTGTCTCTTCTTTGGTACCCACAATACATACAACCATACAGCCCTGCAGTAGCTTTGGAGTCACACTGAAAAGAGCCACCCGACTGGCTCCCTCCTGCAAAGAAGAGCAAAGGGCAGTCATGGGCCTGAGGCAGCCAGCCCGTTAATCTAGCCTCAGGTGTCGCAGCCGCTGGTGGGGAGAAGCAGTGATTTGGGCTGTTCTGAATCTACATAAGATTTTTTTTTTACTTAATATTTATTTTTTTAACTTTTTTTAATGCAGTTCTGAGGATCAAATCCAGTGCCTTGCCTGTGCCAGGCAAACCCACTAAGCCACAACCCCAGCCCTCGGATTCTAGTTTTTCTTTTTCATTTTCTTTAAAAATATCTTTATGGTGAAGAACTTGTAACATAAAAATAGTCATGACACAAGTTCCTGTGCCCCAGCCCTCCTGGCGGTCAATCATCCCCTACCCTGACGTGTTATTCTGAAGAAGCTTGCAGACCACCTGGATTTCATATGCATTTTTAAATGTAGGTTTAAAAAAAAAAGGACTCATTTCAGGAAACATGACCAAAACTGCACTGGGTAGATCTCCCCACTCCCAAGGTTGGCTGCAGGTGGTTTTGCTGAGCATGGCCACCAAGGAGGCTCAGGAAGGCTTTAGCGTCTCAGATGCTGTTGTGTTCTACTTACTATCGAGTTCACTGTGGTCCATGTTAGGTCTTGGGGTGATTCATAACATTTTCTCAGCTGGTCATTTCCTGTTCAGAGGTTACCACCTGTTCTCAGAGGTGGTCAGCCAGACATCCCAGGCTGGGCTGGGTAACTCTGTCCCTGACAGACTCTGGAGTTTCTAAAGAAAACAGTGTGGGGGCTGAGGAGAGGCTCTCGGCCTGGAACTCAACTCTCCATCTTGAACCTTGGAATCAGGCTTTCCCTGAACTCCCAGTTGAGTGTGGCTCACTCGAATGTCCTAGTGTTTGTCAAACCGTAGTCACATGACCAACCTGTGCACCCTCCTCTATCTACCACCTCACCCTCCAACTTTAGATCATTGAAGACAGGGCCCCAGCCTTGCTCACAACTGATTCCTGACACCAGCCACAGATCGTAGCACACAGTAGGTGCTGGGACAATCTACTCATTAAATATTTACTGAGCCCCACTGCTAGGCACTGTACTAGACACAGGGAACTAGCTATTCATTCAAAGGAGAGCAATACCTTTACCGTCTCAGAGCTCACATTATCCTGGGGAAGAAAATGAATAACCAAGTAGACATAAATATAGGTCCTCACTCAACCATCCCTTGCTGATTGACCCAGAGTATTCCACTCCACCTCTCTGAGCCTCCGTTTCTGCCTTCTCTCCAGGGAGGGAGTTGGACAAGATGGTCTCCCTAGATTCAAGGGATTCCCTGAAGGTTTAATAAGTGCTTCTCAAATCCCAAAGCATGTCCTTCCTAACAGCAAAGCTCTAAACAACCCCAGGACCTTGCTAAATCCTTGGACTGAAGGCCAGGAGTGTGTGGGCAGTAAACCTGTGATGCCAGTATTTGGAGAAAGGCACTGACCAGATCTTCACCCACCTGCTGCTGTTCCCACCCTCAGGCTCCACATTTCCACGTCATCTTTTCCTCTGTGAACAGGAACCACTAGGTGCTGACACACTGAGTTCCCACTGAATCTGGACCTTCAAGGTCACCATCCTGGCCTTGGGGGCTTCCACCTTCCTGAGCTCTGAACCTCAGCTCCCCTTGTTACCCTCACCCAGAGCCTGGGCCTCAGTGGAAGAGAGAAACAGGCAGGAATAGGAAACATGAGGTTGGAGTGTGGGGAAGGGAGATGACCAGGGGCTTCAGATGACCAGTGTCCCTCTTTGGGACCAAGAGACAATGACAATCAAAGGGACGGTCCTTGTCTGGAAAGCACAGGAGCACTTCTGTCTCTTTCTAGCCATTGCCTTCTCTTGCACAGCCATAGTCAAAACTCCCCAGCTGGGCTTCTTAGTGTTAGAGAAGAAACATCAGGCTCTGGAGTCAGGCTGGACTTGGCTCAGGTCTCTGCCCTGCTGTGTGGCTCATTTAAGTGGGAGAATCACTTTACCATTTGGCAGATTCATCTGCGACACCCTTACCCAAAGCCCCAGCAACTCCATGCCCAGGGATCTAACCAGGCAGTGATAACTTCTATCTACACAAAACCTCATAAGTAAATGTCCATTGCAGCATTATTCCTAACAGCTCAGCTAGAGGCAGCAATTCTGGTGTAACTCTGATCCTTGGGTCTCACTAGTTCTTCTTGGGTCATGGGGACATCCTGTACCATCCTGGGACAGTGGATCATGCTAATTGGCCAGGTCTGGGTCTGGTGATCATTGCTGGAGCCATGGGGTAGAGAGTTGGTGGGTTCCACCCCGCCTGGGCCACATGGGCTGGGGGAGGGTGCTTCCCTCCATAATTGAGGTGCTGGAACCAAAAGAGAAGGAGAAAGTCTGGGGAGGCTGGAACACAGGTTGGGGATGAGTAGGTCCTGGTGAGAAGGGAGGACATCAGGAGTGGTCCTCTGGCTTCCGGAGCCCTCCCCACTGTGAGGTATGTGGGCTTCCTGCAAGCCTGGCCCTTTATCCTTTCCATGATCTACTGGGATTTTGCCATGACCATCTGCTTGGAGGAGATTGTCTACCTGCACTGTCACCAGCAAGGTAGGGACCACAGGAGAGCAGGGGCCTGGCTGGTGTTCCTCTTGGATCCCCTGCATGCCTCTAGCTCTGATTGTTCATTTGCATCAGGAGACAAGGTGGTGGGACAACCTCTTACCTTTGCAACCTCAAGCAAGTGACTGGGTTTCCCCCTCTGTAAAATGACAAGGCCTGTCATTTAATTGTACGACAACCTAGTGATAGGCGTGTTCCCATTTTAGAAGTGAAGAAGCCACTTGACATAAAGCCACATAGCCTGTAAGCTCCAGAGCCTGAACTCAAACCAGGTCTTTGTAGTGGTTGTTTAAAGTTAGAAGAAGCTACAGAGGGAGCAGATGGTCCTCCTGCTTTAGAAAGCAAGTGGTCCATGTCCTACCGAGGTGTGAAGCACTGCTGCTCAAGTCTTGAACAAGAGAGACCTGGGTTCAGATCTGTGTGACCTTGAGGAAGTTACTCACCCTCTTTGAGCCTGGGGTTCATTTGTAAAATAGGTCCTAGTGGATCAGCCTCACGGGGATGCTTTGTCAGACAAGATGGGGATACTTGTGTTGTGCTGTGCTGCCACACAGTGAATGTTTACCATACTAGCCAGAGTCAGCCAGGGGCCTGAGGAGGGGTGAAATTGTACACCCCAAACTCCAGTAAGTCAGATTTGCCCCAGATTCTTGAGGAGTGTGGGTGTTTCAGGGAGTCGTCTCCTTTGATGGGTAGCTCTAGGGAGGTCCAGCCACACTGTCCCTGACCTTGTCCTGTAGTTCTCCAGCCAGGTGGATTGTGGGTAGGAGAAGTGGGATGCAGGAGGGGTAAAATCCACCCTGATCTTTTGCCCAGGCCTGGCCCAGAGCCTCAGGGCCCGGAGTCTGGCTTGGCACCTCTGGGGACCTGTGTTTGTAGAGTCGGGGAGCCCATCACCATGCCTCATAGTGACTTCCCACTGTGTCTTTTCTGCCAGTCACAGTGGCAGTGGACAGTGGTGGGACAGTGGTGTTGGTCAGCCAGGATAGAATCCAGAGACCACCCTTCCACTTCCCCAAGGGCGGGCACCTCCTGCAGTTCCTCTCCTGCCTGGAAGTGGGCTACTCCCCCACAGGCAGCTGGACCCGCCTCTCTGATTCCAATGGGGAAAGGTGAGTGGCCATGGGGCTTTGGGGAGGCTGGGGAGGTCTTTGCTGCCTGTGAGCCCTCATGTGACTTCACAGACTCGTACATGCCCTGCCAAGACCCCTCAGGCTGTGCAGGTTTGGGGACAGGGGCGTCCTTGCATTACGACATATCCTTTCAGGGCAAAGTGTTTCCCAAGCTGCACAAGTGGAGCCCTCAGGGTTCCTCCGAGTCCATGTCTTCAGACAAGGAAGATGAGGAGGCCACAGATTACATGTTCTGGATCATCTACCCTGGCACACAGTCTGAATTCAGTAAGCTGCCCTGTCCCTGGGCCCCAGGGATCCACCAGCCAACTGAGCCTGAAAATGACCCCAGGTGCTTGGAACGAGAAGATAGGTGGTCTGGCAGGGAGACCTGGGATCTTGGCAGCCTCAGCTCTCCCCAAATATGGGAACCAATAACCACTCTCCACCTGGCTCATAAAAATGTCACCAGACAGGAAGCGACACGGGGTAGTGACAGGGGTGTGGGCTTTGGGATCCCAGCTGAACCTGGGCAAGTCACTCCACCCATGTGCCTCGGTTTCCTCATCTGTGAAACAGTGATGTGTGCAGCACCCGTTTCACAGGGTTGCTAAGAGGGTTAATCAAGATCGCGCATTTGCCACCTAAAATTCTCAAATGTTAGCTGCCGTTACACGCGTCTTGTTAATGGTTTACTTCAGACTAAAGCTTCCATGAGGTGAGGGGGTGGTCAGAGGCAGCACATGGGGTGGGTCTTGCACATGGGAGCCCTCAGTGAATGGCAGTAAGAACAGCCCCAGGAGGCTCCCCAGGGGCACAGTCCCCCACGTGACAGCTGATGTCATGCTGTCTGTGTGCTGACTGCTATAAAGAGATGCCATACCAGCATCAGCTCCCCATGATCATGGGCTGCTGTGCGAACACCATGAATGAATCTTTGAATGGCACTCACTCAGATGGGGCCTGGCTCTCAGTGGGCCTCTCTGGCTGGCTCTTAAACCACTATTGAATCACAGCTTTTCTGTTAAGCTCATTTGTTTAACCCTCTGCAGCCACATTGGTTCCATTTAATGGACAGTGGCCCTGAGCCTCACTTTGCATAAGTGACCATGTGCTGAGCAGTGAGAGGCTCTTTGGAAAGTGGACAGATGTTCTCCCTGGCAGGGTGGGCTTGTGGAGCCAGGCCCCCACTGCCCTGGCTCTGGTCCAAAGCCAAGCACCTCCTGGGGCCTGGGGCAGGCTTGGCAGTCAGGCATTGTGTCTGTTGGGGTAGCTTGTGTTTTCACCCATGATGTTCTTTCATGGCCAATTAGGAGAAAAGCCCTGTGTTCCCAGCTCACCCAGGCATTACAGAGCCACTACCACGGCCATGGCTGCCCAGCCATCAGGCTGCGGACTCCTCCAAGCTCCCCATGGTAGTGAGTCTCTCATGTAGCCCTGGCCCTGCACCAAGGCTGTTCTGGCCCAGTGCTGAAAAGGCTGTCTGTGCAAGTGAGAATCCCCTGGATACCGAGCTGGTTCAGTTCCCTTTCTGAGAACCAGGGCTCCCACCCCAGAGACTGACAAGGCCTCGCAGCACCTCACTGATGAGACTGCGATTGGGAAAGGCCAGATCCCATGGAGCTCTTCCCAGGAAATGCTTCCTGCAGATTCTCACCCAGCAAATAATTTGCACGCTCCTGCTGGGAGCCAGGATGGCTGCTGTATGTTAATTTTGGGGAGATGCCTGTTATACTGTTGGGGGTCAGTGGGGCAGAGGAACAGAGGCCAGCAGTGCCCACCCTCAGTCCTCGGCTCTTCCTGTGCTGGGCATGTTGTTTAATCACCAGCTCCCCTTCTCAGTGTCTCTTTGCCTGAAAGGTTCCTCTGGCCACCAAGGTCCCTTCTCCCATGTGTGAGGCATGTTGGAAGTGTCAGGGAATCAGTCTCCCTGGAGCATCCCCCAGCCCCTGGCTGACAGGGTTTGTGCATAGATACCCCAGCCCTTCATCCTCAGGTGAGCAAGCTCTGAAGCCTCTGTGCTTTGCAGAGCCCCTCAGGGTTCCCCAGGGAGTTTAGGTAGAGTTGCCTCTCATGGAAACCTGCTTATTCTTGGTCTTTCCTACCCCATCTCACTTCACCTCCCCACTGTCCATGCTTCTTAGTAGCACCTCCCAAATAATCGGCACTGGGGTCCTTCTCTGCCTTTGAGGAAACCCTGATGAAGCAGTGTATTTAGGAGGGCTCCTCCACCTTAGCATCACTGATGTGATGGTTGGAAGCGTCCTTCATAGGATGGGGTGTCCTGAGCTCAGGAGGGTGCAGAGCAGCATCCCTAGGCTCCACCCTGGATGCCAAGTAGCAGACCTTTCGTGTTCCTCCAACTTGTCACAACAAGAAATGTCTCCAGACATTGCCATGTTGCCTTTAGGTGGGCAGGGGTGCAAAATTGCCCCTGCTTGAGAACCACTGATTTCGAGAAAAGAACCACCACTGAGTTTGCTCTGCCACTGCAGGACACCCCATGATCCTTCCTGTTCAGGTCTCCTTTCCTTGTCTGGGGAACAGGGTGACAGCACTCCCCACCAGGGTCATAGTCTGAGGACTCAGAGTGATGACTTGGGAAATGCCTGGTTGCCAGGTGCAGGCCCAATCCTTGGTGGATGCTCAGGTCACAGTCCAGTGTCCTTACTGAGTGCCACATGTGCCAGGTCCACTTCTGTGCTCTATCTTCATTCATTTCGTCCCCAGCTCAGCCCTCCCAGGCAGGATGTCATCACTGTTCCTCTGTTGCACAGAGGAGAAAACAGGCACAGAAAGGTAAAGCAGTGGATCCAAGGTCACACAGCTGGTTTGGGGCATGGCTGGGCTCTGGACACAGGTGGTCTGACTCCAGAGCCTGTGCCTCTAAGCGCCACTCCATGCATATTGTTTTCATGGTGGGAAGAGGCCAAGTGGTTTCACCCTCTTCATCCTCAAGGTCAGAGGCAGCCCTGGTAATGGGGACCCCATCCTTGGTTGAAATTCTCAGGGGCCTGAGCCACATGGGGTTTACCAATTAAAAAAAAATCAGAAGGAAATACACCCTTTCCCGTGGGCCACATTTTACAAATAAAGTGTTATAGGAACATGGCCACTTCCATTCATTTACATATTGTCTGTGACTACAGTCAGGCCACCACAGCAGAGGTCAGTGATTGTGACAGAGCTCAGGTGGTCCACAGAGCCAAAAATATGTATCATTGGACCCTTTGTAGAGAAAATGTGCAGATGCTTGGCTTCAACAGGAGGACAGTTATTTCACCCTGTGGGGAGAGGCTGTGGCTGTGGCTGCTTCTGACCTCCCTCCCACTGTCGTATACCCCGGTCTACATCTCTTGGCTCCTGACTGGTCTTTATACAGGAGGCAAGACAAACTCCAGAGCATGTGGACAGGGCCACCGTCAGAGACTGGCATTTCAGACTCCTCTGTTGCTGAGGTTGTTTCTGCGCTGTAGTGGCCACAAGGCCCATGTGCCAACCAAGCACTCGAGAAGTGCGTGGGCTAGTGCAATCGAGATGTTCTGTGGGTGTAAAACACAACCCAGATTTTCAAGTCTTTATATAAAAAAAAAAGAATGTGAATTATGGTATGAATAATTTTATATTGATTATATGTTGAAATGAGAACATTTTGGGAATGTTGGGTTGAACAAAATACATTGTTGCAGCTGTCTTCACCTGTTTAATGTTGCTCCTGGGCAGTTTTGGATTCTGCGCATGGCTGCTTCACATTCCCGTTGGGCAGTGCTGGTCTGGAGCAGGATTTCCCACCGTCAGCTCTGTGGGCCTGGTGGGCTGAATGATTCTTTGGATGCAAGGTTGTCTTGTGCTTTGTGGGGTGCTGGGTAGCATCCCCAGCCTCCAGCCACCGGATGCCTGTACCATTGAGCTTACCTGCAAGTTGTGACAACTGAAGTCTCAAGACATCTCCAGATCTGCCCCAGTTGAGAGCCCATGGGAGGAGAGACAGGAACCAGTGGGAAACAGCATCAGGGATCTGATTGGAGCTCAGAGTTGGGCCTCCTAGTTTGGAATTTCACTTATTAGCTGGATGGTCCTGGGCATGTTGCTCTGTGTGCCTCAGTCTCCTCATCTGTAAAAGGGGATAATGATTGTACCTGCACTCAGTGAGAGACCACTGTCGTTAAAGAGAAGGGAGACTTCTGTTAAAAGTCTGGCCTTGCCAGTTACTCCCTGGTGGGTCTTAGGGTAACAAAATTAGATCATTTGGAGGCTCAGTTACTTCTGCAAGATGAGAAAACAGATGCCCCCCTGACAGGGTCACTGTGGACAGTAAGGCAGAGCACTGCCCAGCCCAGCACCCATGGAACTAGTCACTTGATAACCGTGAGCATTCTCTTTTCCTCTAATCAAACACAGTATGACTGGGGGTGGGGGGCTGTGGAGAGCAGGGCAGGGGGACAGTTCAAGCCCCAAGGAATTGGTTCTTGTGCCTGTCTCCCTGTCCTGCCCACCCCAGACCTCCCCTTCACCAGGGCTTTTTTGTTTTGTGTCTCAAGTTGCCCCCGACATCTTGGACAGCACTTGCCCCATCTCTGTGGGACCCACCTGGATGATGATTCCTGCTGGTCAGTCATGCTGGTAGTGGCCAGGGGGAGTCAGTGGGCATGAGCCAGATGGAATACCACCCTCCCTACACCAGGCCTGAAGGAGCAGCCTCTCTGTAATGTCTGGGCTCCCCACTTCCCCAGGGGCTGGGTCCTAGCCACCTCTGCCATGTTGTCATTTGAGTCTTGGTTCCAGGGGAGATGGACAGAAGGGACCAATCAAGGCCCTCAGCTGTCCACCCTGCAGCAGGCAGCTGGCAGCATGGTGGGTCCAGTAGTGGAGGGACCAGTTGATGAAGCCTGCTGGGGGGAGGGGCTGGGATGAAGTCATGAATTTCCCTACTTGGGCTAACCAATAAGCACTTGCCTGAGACTGGCACGGAACTGGGGATGTCTTTCTAGAACAGACTAGGGGGGTCACTGTCCTTTCTGGGACATCTCCTTGGTGAGTCTGTATGGGGAGGATGAGTGTGGCCTCAAGAACCGCATTCTGTGGGCAGGACAGACCCTGGTGGGCTGAGCTCTGATGGCCAGTGGGTCAGGTCCACAGCTCCCTCTCGCCATAGAGCTGAAGGGGAGCTGAGATAGGACGAGTTGTCCAAGAGCCGTGGCATATGGGGAACGGGCACCTCTCTGAGTTCCTGGAACGAGAATAAGAAAACCATGACCCATGTGCCAAATCCGGCCTCATTCTGTACAGCTATGAGCCGAGGGTGGATTTTATTTCAGTGAGTGAAAAAATCAAAAGAATATTTCATGACATGTGAGAACGATGCAGAGTTCACATTTCAGTGTCCATCAACACAGTGGCCTTGGAACACACCCAGCCTCCTCTATTTACATTTTGTGTTTGGGGACTTCTGCACTGTGATAGCAGAGTTGAGTGTTTACAACACAGACCAGATGGCTCGCAAGTCTAAAGTACTCAACCACCCAGCAGATTTATAGATGCCGTGGCTCTCATGAAGCTGGGAAAGAAGGAAATCAGGGGAACTGAGTGTTGTGTCCTGGGAGCAACTGGTCAGGAATCACCAGTGTCCAGGAGTGAGACATCAGGATCTCTGCAATGTGACTGCTGTGTCAAAACTGTTTGAAAAATACAGATTTGAGCCAGACGTGGTACTGCACACCTATAATCTCAGCAGCTCCGGAGTCTGAGGCAAGAGGATGGCAAGTTCAAGACCAACCTCAGCAACTTAGCAAGGCCCTAAGTAACTTAGCAAGATCTTGTTTCAAAATAAAAAATAAATAAAATAAAAGGGGCTGGGAATGTGACTCAGTGGCTAAGTGCCCCTGGGTTCCATCCCTCGTACCAAAAGGACTTTGTCTCCAGGAGGTGAATTCAGTAGGTCACAGGTACAGAATGGGCTTGTAACTTTCTGATTTTGTGGGCTGCCAGTCTGCTGGCACCCACCTAGTGGAGCAGCTTTGTGGCCCAGGACCATGGACAGCACCAGCACGTTTCTCCCTCACCCACTGGTCTCTTGCCCTGAGGTGCTCTGCCTCCTCCCTGGATTCAGGCTCCTTTCTCTTGGACCACCTTGTACTCCCCTGGGAGGCCCATCTCTGGGGACTCGTTCCCTCAGCCTTCCCAGAAGCATCCAGCAGGCTCCCTTCCTTCCCCTCAGCATCCTGTGAGCACAGCTAGATGACAACATGTTGAGCATGGCTGCCTGTTTTCTTGGCTCTGGTTTCCTGGTTCTTTTCCTCTCTCTAGCCATCATCAGCTCTGCCCATCTTTTGGGGCCTCCAGATTTTGGTGGTGGCTTTCATTGGATCAGTTGGACTCTGATCTAAATGCTCTTTCCTACTTTGTCTTTCAGGGTCTTTTCCTTTCCCTGTGCCAGCCTGGAGGATGGGGGGAACTGCTTGCTTTGGGGATGAGGTTTTTATGACCTACACAGATTTAACCAAGGCTCTTTTGCCCCTTCTATTTACCACAGTCCCCCAAGATCTGATGGATGTCTCCATGAACAACCTCCATCTCTATGGCAACCCAGCCCCTGGAAATCCTCCTGCTCGTCCTGTTCACAGAGTGGCTTGACTGGTGGCAGCTCAACCAATGGCTGCAACCATGAGAGGTAGGAGGGGCTTGTGCTGTTCATGGAAGAGGCTGAAGGATTACCTAGAGCTTTGTGGATGCCCACTTCTTGCCCTGCACCAAATTTGGAGGAGTGAACACAAGCTATGGAATCAACCAGAGCTAGAGTAAAACCTGGCCTTGTGCAGTTGTAACTGTTGGAACTTACTCACTGTATCAATCAGGATAAACAAGACTGTGCTGCAGTAACAAATAGACCTGAGATCTTAGTATAACTTTATACAGCAACTGCTTTATCACGCATGCTGTGTGTCTATCATGGGTCAGCCGGGAGCTCTGCTTTCTTCACACTAAAGGGCAGCCACTGTGAATGTTGCTCATCTCACAGTCTGGAGGGACATGAATCAACAACAAATGTTCCACCAAAAAATGTTACTTATAATCTCCTCTTCCAATCCATTGACACCACCCACAGGAAACCAGGAATTGCAGCCCTACCATGTGCTTGGAAGGAAGAAACAAAAAATAATACTTAGACAAATACCTACAAAATGCTTCCTTTATGTCATTATGAGGAGCAAATCAAATAATGGTTTAAAGTGGCCAGCACATGGTACTTGGCACGTGGCAATGTTCAGTAAATGACACTCAATGTTGTCTTGCACTAAGTTAAATCTCAAGTTCATCTCTGTCCATATCCACAGAACTTTTGCCTCTTGGGAACTACTCAGCCCATTCATGAGACTGGCGTAGTTTCCCACTGGCCCAGCTTGGCCTGGCCTTGGAGAATCCCTTCCTTCTGGCCTTGCTGGCCTTCTTCCTAGTGGTGTCCAGTCTTCAGGCATGGGACTGTGAGGGGTTGGGGCCAGCATCGGGTCTTCAAAGCTTCCTTACCCCTGGCTTTTCAGTAAGTGGTCCCACAACATCACCTGGGCAGATTCTCAGCTTATTACCTATTAAATGAGAAGCTGTATTTAACACCCTCACACACGTGTCAACGTTTAAGTGTGAGAAGCGCTGATGCAGCTGGAGACTCTCAAATTTTATTGTGCATCAATCACCTGAGGAAGTGCAAAATGCACAGGTTCCAGGACTTCTTCCTAGAGATCCTGATTGAGGTCTCTTGAGAGACCAGGAATTCACATGTTAGAGAAACCCCAAGTGTCTCAGGCTGCACCTGTTATCTCTGTGGGCCATTGAGAAATGCTGCTTTCCCTAATACCCACTCTGATAGTATTTGCTTATGTATCTATCATGGTGGAGAGCTCACCACCTTGCTGAGAACCAAGCCTGCTAGGGAACAGTGGTGGGTGTGATGCTGTGCTTCTGTAAACTGTCCAAGTCAACCTCACCACCCTGAGGCACAGAGAGAATATTTTCCCATGTGCATAACTGGAGATTGAGGTGTGTTTGCTCTCCAGCTTCCCTGGGCTTTCCTGGGCATACCCTGGGATGTCCTGAGAATAAATACATGGCTATTCTTCCATTCTGTGCTCTGCAAGAGCATACAGCACTCCTTTGGCAATTCTTATAATTTTCAGCAATTCTAGGGCCTTACTCTTCCCTTAGCCAAAATGGCACCCAGAAATGGCCATGCAAGGGGAAGTTTAGAGATGTCACCCACTTTGCGGTCATCCCAACTGAATCCCAGCATGGATTTGTTTGGTTCTACTGGGCCACTTGGAGAAAGTCACAGAAACCCACTTCAAGCTGATTCAAGGAGAAAATAAAACATGTTGGCATAACTGAGAAGTTCATATGCAAGCAGCATCTGGATGGATGATGCTCAAAATAGGAAGCCCTGTCTGTGTCTTCAGATGTTGGCTTCACTTGCCTGTTTGCTAGTTCCACTCTCTGCTCTCAGGCAGGCCCTCCCTGTATAATGGCAAAGATGACTCCCAGCAGCCATGAATGTATATCTCCCTGGCTTAGAAACTCAGACAGGAGATTTAAAAAAAAAAAAAAAAAGTGCCCGTTTCTTGGTAGTTCCAACAAAAGTCCCAAGGGCTGATTCTCATTGTCCCAGGTTGGGTCACATGACCATCTCTGAGCCAATCACCATGATTTCAAACTGGGTCCTGCACTAGGTAGAGTTATTTGTCCCATCCAGACCACAGGGACAGAGGTTTATGGGAGAGGTGATACCTCAAAGGAAAACTGGGGTTCTGATAAGAAGGGGCAATGTAGCTGTATGGAAATCACAGTAACCCACCCTACGGTCCCCTCAGAGAATGGCTGTGATCCTCTTCAGAAAACCTGGGCTATGTGTGGCTCTTGTAAAGCATCTTCCTTTCTCCACCTGCAGGGCTCCTCTGAAGCTGCTCTGTGACAATATGAAGTACCAGATCCTCTCCAGAGCCTTTTACGGATGTGCATGTAGGTCTCCATTGCTGGCGTGGTCTCCAAGGAGCATCTATTGAGTGTCCGCTATATGCCAGAAATATCCAGGGACAGAGCCTGGCTCTGGAGTTTGAACATCCCTACCTTCTAGATATCTGGTTTCAGACTCAGTTTGCTCTTCAACAGATTGTGGATAATTTTATCTCTGGGTTCTAAGAGGGCAGTGAACACTGGGGCCTCTGGGAAAGGAGGCTTGGTTTGGTCACTACTGCATCCTGAGGATTTGTTTTCAGGATGGAATGAGAAGAGAGTGTAAAGTCTTTAGCACCTAGTATTGCATGTCGTAGGTGCTCAGTACACATAAGTTCCATTTCTCAGGCAGAAGAGAAAGGTGACCTGGTCCCATCCTCAAAACTTAAAGATTAAAACTAATAACATAGATATTTTGGTTCCCATTAGTCAGACAAGGAACACAGGGGTAAAGTGATTTGCCCGTGTTCACACAGCTAACAAGATTTAAAGACCTAGGACTTGAATCCTGGTATGCTTGACTCCAAAGGCTTTTTTTTTTTTCTCTCTACAGTCTTGTTTCTCAGCACATTTTATTTCCCAAGCCTCACAACCTGAATGGGGAAGATAAAGCATGCATTTTTAGGGATTCTAGAAAAGTTCTAATACACCCTGCATGGGCCTGCACGTTTAAGTTTGAAAACAGTTTCCTTGTCAACTAGTTTGGGAAATATTGAGGTTTTCTGTATTCTTCAGGACTTCTCAGAACCCTTTCTATGCTAATATACCCATCCCACTCATGAAATTGAGGGCATGGGCAAGTAAGAGGAGCATTCCCTCAAATGTATTTGGCCACAGAAACCTGGATGGGCCTGCATGGACCCATCATCTTCAAGTGCCCAGAGAGACAGGGAGTGTAAGCTTCCCTCAGCTGAGGTTCTTCCCTGTTCTGTGACCACCATCTCCAGTGCCTGAGGCAGAGCCTGGCATGCAGCAGGCACTGAGCAAGGGTTTATCAGACCCAAGTGCAGGATCTTTCTGGAGGAAGGACAGGGGTTGAGATGAGTCTGGAACCAGGTGATCAGATGATGACATTGTGCATCCCTGATGCTGGTTGAGAGCGCATATTCGAACCACAAGGCCTGGGGCCAAATCCCCACCCTGTACTTCCCCTAGTGATGTGACATGGGCCAATGATATAAGCAGTGCATGCCTCAGTCTCCCCATCTATAAAGTAAGGACAATGCTAATACCTGCTTCATACGGTCATGGTGAGAAATAGCTCACTTATGGAAACTCAGGGAACAGTCCTGGCTGTTAGTGCTGTGCAGCATCATGTGCACTATAAATGCTGGACATTCTGTGACAACCACCACAATCCTTGTACCTTCCTATTGTTGGTGGGGTGAATCCTCAGGCTCTAGAAGTTCCAGCATTCTCTCTGGGAATTGGAAATGAGCCAGGAGGAAGGGGCGCAGTCAGCAAATACAGGCTGGCATTTGCTGAATGCTTCTTGCTCTCCAGGCACCCTCATGGGCCCAGGGTGTAGTACATTGGCAGACATTCTTTAAGGTGACAGGTCCACCCTGGAAAGCAGACCTGGTGCCCTCAGCATCTCCAGGTCACTGACTTGCTGGGACTTCCTTTATCCAGCAGCAACTTGAGCAGGAGTCCTCACATTCCCTGTAGATTTGAGGCAGAGGCACAGTGAGCTCGAGGAGTCCCTGGTCCTCTTCCTTCCTGATCCTTTCCTGCCTGCAGCTTGTCAGTTGAATGCATTAGATTCCAACCCAGTAGGGTGGTGTCACCCTGAGTGAGGCTGAGAAAGGTGATAAAACTTCCTGAGGGTTGAGCAGTCAAGCCATCAAGTGACATCACCCCTCTGGACTTCACTTTCCTTTTCTGGGAAAAGAAGTGATGAGAATGTGTAGGGTATGGGGGTTCAATAAGCTGGGGAGAAGAATGCCACTTTGAAGACTCCATGAGCCAGAGAGGCAGATGTCAGAGCATGACATTTCCCTTCCACCACTCCCACAGGGCTTACCTACTGCAGACACCTGTCCACTGTGAGGACCCACCTGTCTGCCCTCGTCAATCACATGATCATGTCTCCAGACTTGCCCTGTGATGCTGGGCAGGGCCTGACTGCTGGGATCTTGGAGTAGTATCTTCAGGACAGCATGGTAAACCTTGGCGGGGCTTAGGCTGCCACGAAGCAGGCTGCAGGTAAGTCTGTCCTATTATCTGAGAAATAGAACCTCCTGCATGTGGGGACTAGAGTCAACCTGCCTGAGTTCTGTACATGCATGTTGAAGGTTCCCTCTTCTGGAGAATTCCAAGACACACAACCCAGTGCCCCTTTACGGTAGAGAATGAAGGACATATACAGGTTGAGCACAGCTAATCTGAAAATCCAAAATACTCCAAAATTACTTGGATATTAACATGACACCACAGTGGAGAATCCCACGCCTGGCCTCATGTGACAGGTCTCAGTTACAACACAAGTGCACTGAAAATACTGCATGTAATTATCTTCAAGTAATAAGAAATATATGAAACAAAATCATTTCTTTAATTATTTTTCAGTTGTAGATGGACACAATACCTTTATTTTGTTTATTTTTATGTGGGACTGATATTCGAACCCAGTGCCTCACATGTGTGAGGCAAGCACTCTACCACTAAGCCACAGCCCCAGCTCACAAATGATTTCTTATTTGGACTTGGACTACATCCCCAAAATAGCTCATTATGTAGATGCAAATATTCCAGAATCTGAGAAAATACAAAATCTGAACACTTCTAGTTGTAAGCATTTCACATAAGGGGTACTTAACCCATATGCCTCCCCAGAAGGGGTAAAGAAGGAATGAGTGGGTCACCATTGATGATCAAGCATTAGCCCTGTGCTCAGTCCTGCACAAGGTACAGTGACTTGGATCCAGCTGCAGGAGTTTACAGTTCTGTTCAAACTCCTAGAATGGGAGCAGCTTGGTCCAAGGCAGGCACTGGACCTTTTCCACCAGGGTTCAAATCTGTCCCATCTCCATCTGGTGGTCTAGGGTCTAGAGATAGCTCACCTACAGACAATCATTGCTTGAATGCTTTCTAAGATTTACTGATTGCTGTAAAAGTCCCTGGGAGAAAAACGTTGATGTTTGAAAAAAGTTTCATCATCAGCTAGTTTAGGAAACATTGAGATTAAACAGTTTTCTGTATGCCTTAGGACTTCTCTGAACCATGGCTGTGCTAATATCTGGTCATGCTTAAGAAATCAGGGGAGGGCTGGGGCTGTGGCTCAGTGGTAGAAAACTCACCTGGCATGTGTGAGGCACTGGATCCAATTCTCAGCACCACATATAAAAAATTTTAAATAAATAAAAGTCTATCAACAACTAAAAAATATATTTTTTAAAAAAGGAAAGAAATCAGGGGAGTAAAGGAGAGTAAGAGGAACGGATCCCTCAGATGTATTTGGCCATGGAAACCTGTTGGAAAAGTGCTTCCCATGATTAGTGGAAGGTGGAACCCACTTTGAGAAGCTCTAGTTTGAGCCAAGAACAGAATCTTGGGTTGATCTGGTGGCCCTGTTGGCTGTGTGCCTTCCCACCAGGTGCAGGAGAGGACAGACACTGCTGTTTCACCCTGGATGGGGTGGGGAGGCCCTATTAGGTGCATTCCTGGGGTTCCAGGGGACTAGGAGGAAAGATCAACTAGTTCCCAAGCCTGAACTAACAGAAAGGTAGTTTTGCTTTTTGCCAAAAATACTCATTTTTTTAAAAATTATAGGAGTAATGTCCATGTACTGTAAGAATTCAAAGATGAATACAGGTGTATAAAATTTAAAAAGAAATTGAAATATCACCTCTCCACTTTATTCTTCTAGTTCTGATCCCTGGGGCCTTAATTTGGTGTAGAATATTTCATATATTTTCTGTGTTTATTCATAAGAATATCTTTATTTATATCTTATCTGTATTTCTATAACTATAGATTTGAAGCCACATAGACACACACACACACACACATATATATATATATCTTTGTAATTTGTCTTTCTATGAGTCTATAGTATATATGACACACATATATATACTTTATCTGTATTTTTATATATATCTATAGATACAAATCTACATATCTATAGATATTCAAAGATAGACATGTATATTTCTGTATCTACCTACATATTTATATATAGCTACATATTTTTAAATCTTATCTTGATCTCTTATTTTTATTTATATTTATATATAGATATGTAAGACTATATATATCTAATATATAGATAGAAATCTACACCTCTATAATACTGATTTCTACCTTACTATCTCTTATTTTTTAAATGATATAAAATTACATTTTAAGTAACCGATTTACTTTTATGTCAAGTGTCTTTCAAATCTCTAGGTGAAATACTGAATGCTAGCACCTCATATGTGAATAGGACATAATTTATTCAAATTTCCCCTAATGACAGATAGTTGAGTTATTTTTTAATAAAAAATATTTTATTTTAAACAGTATTCCAATCAACATCTTTATAGCTTTCTGTACTAGTGCTTTTGTTTCGAGATATTCCTAGAAATAAAATTGATTGATTTGTGTTTAAAATTTAAATAGAGAACCAGCTTACTGTCCCAGAATTTCATAGTACTCCTAACCCCCAGCAGTTTCTGAGTCTCCATGTTTCCTGAGGAATTTAAAAGATTTATTAATTTCTGGGCTCAATTCTAGCTGTACTAATTTAGCACCTCTGGGAATGCAGCCCAGAATCTATGTTGAAAGGTCCCCAGGTGCTCTGGTAATCCTCCCAGTTGGGGAGGCCCCAGTCTAAGGACAAGTCGGTTGAGACACTACAGTGAGTAGGTCTCACTGAACACCATTCTCAAGCTGCTTGGTCACGTCTTGCCTTTAGCTGCCTATTGGCATTGGGGTAGACTGCACTAGGAAGGGACAGGCCCCACTCTTTCAGTTGCTTGACACCAGGGGGTTGATTTCTTGCTGACTTAAGAGCCCCAGGTGGGCATTTCTGGCGAAGGGTATCTCTCCTCCACCGAGGGGTTCAGACCTCTTCTTTCAGTCTGTGCTCCCATTTCCAGAGCCTCATGGTCATGTGATCAAGCTGAAGGGGAAATAGTACAGAGAGAACCCACCTGTTTCTTCCTGGCCTTTGCTTAGAAAGGGCTTCTTCTCTCACACCCTCTCCCATCCTATTGGCCAGATCCTGGCAGCATGACTACTCCTAACTGCAAGGGAGGCTACAAAATGGAGTCTAATGATAGACCCAGAAGAGGAAGCAGATGTTTGATGAAGAGATCAGAGCCTCAGTGGCAAATTGTTTTCTGCTTTTTAAACAGCTTTAACAAGGCTATCTACAAAATATAAATTAAAATCCCCAAGAAGGACAAAATAGGGGTTGTTTTTCTCATTGTTGTTGGGTACACCCAAGACTAGCCTTCCCATGTGAAATATGCTTTTAAAGTTGGAATATGAAATAAAGAGGTAATAGGAGATGGTCCCTTCCACAGACACAGTCCAGGAGGGATCTGCTGGCTCCTCAGCTCAGTGAAAAGCCTTTGCATAGAAATGATTATTATTTAGGTGGAAAAATCAACTCCACACAATATGGCAAACAATTGCTAAGGTCATACTAGTGTGCACAGAAATTACTGCTGTGTGAAGTAGCAAGTGGAAACGTTCCTTCTAGTTTCATTCCCTTTCAAGTTTTCTTAGAGCTGAGTTCACACTAATAACTGCATGATAATATTTCCAAATATACACAATATGAAGCATTGGCTTAAAATTAAATGTACATGTGAATTATGATATACCAATTAACATACAGTAATATACAATGGATATACAATACATTCATGCTCTTCATTTTTCTTTTTGCAAAAGCCCTAGGCATGCTGTAATCTCACTAGATATGTTCTGTATCAGGCTTTTTTTTCCCACTTAACACACATTGAATCTTTCCTGTGAGTTCCCTCCACACTGTCTACTTCCCCTTCTGCTGGTTCAGATGACCATGAGGCCCTGGAGAATGGTGGGAGCCCAGACTGAAGAAGTCTGAACCTCTTGGGGAGGAGAGATGCCCTTCACCAGAAGTGCACACCCAGGGCTGTTAAGCCAGCAAGAAATCAGCCTCTCTGGTATCAAGCCTCATAAATGCACCTCCACCCTCTTTGATCTCTGTGTGGTACCCAGGCAGGGATGCCTGTTCTTCATGGTGGGCAGCCAGTGGGTTGCTAGGTGTTGCTCCTTCATATAATGCCACAGTTAATACTCAGGTACACATTGCTTTGCTCATGAACATAGGATCTCTGGGGCTGCTCCAAGAAGCAAACTGAGCCTCAGAGCCCACCTGCTGGTTCCCAGCTGACTAAACCCTCTGCTTCCTTCCCCCACCCCAGAGTTATGAGGAGCAGGAGCTGCTGCATCTCATCTACTACAGAGGCATCCAGTCTGAGATCCACAAGCCCATGGGGTCCTTCCTCCTGGGCCATTATCAGTTCAGGATGATGGAAACAGGAAGGAGGTTGCTTACCCCCTGCAGGCTGCGGGGTGTCCTACAACAAAAGGAGTTGAACACTGGGCCTGGGGAGCTCTGGTTCCATGTTGGACCAAAGTAGGCAGGAGACAAGGGGAGACCTCAAGGCTCATGGCTCCCCCACATTTCCTGTCCAGTGGACATACAACACAAGTGGCGTATGTCTTTTTTTAAATAAACCTTTTATTTTGAGAACATTATACATTAATACCCAGTTGTAAGAAATACAGCAGAGGATATTGTATGTCCTTTACCCAGTTCCCCACAATGGTAACATCTAGCAAAACTGATGCAACTGATGCACCCCCAGGGCCTCAGCACTGGAAGGACACACCTGTTGTGCTTGGGCTTCCCAGTCTCACATGCCCTCACCTGTTGGCACTGGGTGTGTGTTTGGTTGGTTCTCTTGGTTTTCTTACAGTGGAGATTCATTCCCACCTTCCCAGTCAGCATACAGAACATTTCCTTTGTCCCACTGCCAGCCCTGACCTCTGGCAGCCACTCATCTGCTCTTCATTGCTGTGATTTTCTCAGTTCCAGAGTGTTAGACCAGTGGAATCACAAGTATGCCACCTTTGGGGACTGACTCTTCTCAGGCAGCACAAGCCTCTGGAGATTCCTCCTGGTCACTGTACCTATAGTTGATTCCTTGATCTGGCTGAGCAGTATTCCATGATCTGGGATCCTCAAGTTCTTCACCTGTCAGCAGGGAGCTCCATTACTACCAATTTTTTGGCTCTGTGAGCAAAGCTGCAGTGGACTTTTGTGTGCAGATTTTTGTGTGAGCATGGGTTGTCATTTTCCTGGGATAAATGCTCAACCATACCACTTGATGTGTCCCAGAGTAGCTGCATATTCAGACCTTTGTAGTGACTGGGCCATTTTCCATTCCCACCAGCCACTGGAGCAGTCTACACCTGCATCTTGGTGGCAAAGGCAGTGCTAGATATTTTTCTAGTATGAGTGCAGGGGAAAAATTCTTCAAGGGTGAAATAAAGATGTATCATTTGCCACGGGTTTGATTATTGGCATAACTAAATCTTCATCATTTATGCCGAACCTTCTAGGGCTGGATGCCAGTGGTCTGGGAAGTGTGATGTGCATGTGTAGTTGGAATGCTTATTTGGATGTTGAAGGCCTTGGCGAAACATACCATATTCAGAGAATTAATCCCTACCTCCCTGGACACAGATATGGATCAATACAAGAATCTTAATATTTTGTCATTTTTCTCATTTGCAAATCAACATAGATCACTGGTGCTAAGCTAAGTAACTTGAAGAAAGAGAAAAATGAGAGAGGAAGGAGAGGGAAAAGAGGAGGGGGAGAGGGAGAAGGAGAAGGAGACTTTGCTTTACATTTCCAGGTTTTTGATCTAGTTTTTCATGAGGTTTGCATAAAATTAAGTCTCATGAAAAATTCCTCTTTCATGATTAAGTTAACTTTGAGTTGATTTCTGTTCCTCACAAACAAAAGAAACTTGACAAAGAGAAAGATGACAAAGCAGTTAGCATCCATTTTCCTGGTCTCCCTTCCTTCTTACTAAGTCAAGCCAGGCATAAAAGGATAAGAGAACAGGACTGATTGCTGGGTTATTTCAAGGTGATATTAAAAAGTTTTGGTATATCTAGATGGAATCTGTCCATATAAAGTTACCTCAGGAAGATAGACTTACAGAAAAATGGGGTTCCAGTATATTTTCAAGGAATGCTTGACTCTACTGGGGTTCAGAATGTGCTACCCCAAGTGTGGAAGTTTGGCATTTGAGAAAAAAGCAAGAGCAGGAAGGTCTCTCTCACCTTCCTTTCCTCTTCTTCCTTGAGCCAGACTTAAAAGTGAGATAGAAGAAAAGGTAGAAAGGAGACAGAAGAAAGGAAAAGCAGAGTATAACTTTAATCTAAAAATCTTGTGCTAAAGTTTCCTCATACCTTTTCTCACCAAAGCTGATTTTTCTCCCAGGCCTATCATTCCCCAAATTTTAAGAAAACTATAAAACTTTTTTTCATTATCTTTATTGTATTATTATTATTATTATTATTATTATTATTATTATTACTAGGAATTGAACCCACTAAACCACTAAGCTACATTCTATCTATATGTAAATACATATATATTTTATATTTTGTATACATATATATGTACATATATATTTATTTTTTATATTTTTAAAAGTTTTTGTGACAGAGTCTCACTATGTTGCCCAGACTGGCCTTGAACTTGAGATTCTACTGACTCACCCTCCTGCACATTTGGAATTATAGGCGTGTACCACTACACACAACAAAAATCTAAAACTCTGTTTGAAAACTGCCTTGTGCAATGTACTAACTCATTCATATTAAAAGTAGATTAAGCAGAGAGATATACTATTTTAAGAAACCTATAATATAGGATGCATTCTAAATATTTTATCTATTGATCAAATAATGGAGACAACATCCACCTAAAGATGTGGAGAACAGTCAGACAACTATAAATCATCTTATGATTGAAAGGAAAATGGGACACAGATGAGCAACACAGAAGCCAGGTGAGGAGATCTGCACATAGAAAGTTTTATTTGCCAGTCAGGGTCTGACAAAGGTCATCACTCAGGAAAGTGAGAGAGGCAGAAAGAACTTAGCTCTGGGGTATTTCATAGGGCAGTTTGGGTGGCTTGCATAAGGTCGCATGAGCTCATATGAGCTATTTGTGTAAGAACTTATGACGGGCTGACAGAACAAGTAAGGGGATGTTCCAGTGGGGTGGTTAATGACAGGTGGGAAGGGGAAGTTACATTTTAACTCTTGTTTTCTCTGGAAGTACCTCTCTAGGATGGGAAAGCAACTTATGGTAGGAATTTAAAATGGTTGCATAGATGCTAAGCCTTGGATCTAATAGTGATTACCAGACTGATATTTCCATATCAGAATATTCCCACATGTCTTCCCATGCCAGCCCCTCCCAAAAATTCCTTTATAAGAAGAACCTGGGGCCCTAGAAGTGTGTTTCAATCTTGAGATAACCTGCTCTCTCTTTGTTTCTCCCTTCCTTTTCTGAATAAATCTTTGCTGGTGTCTCTGTCTGACATGTTTTGGAATTCTTTTTGATGGTATTTGTCAAGGATCACTATTACCCTCAGTTGAGGTCCCCCTCTTGGGGACTTCTTGGGACCTGTTCCAGTGACAGAAGAATTCCCTTGATCTTGCTCCAAAAAAGGTTAAATAAACTTCATTCTAGAGGGATCCTCTGTTTACATGGAGGAAAGGAACATCTTTATACTTAAACACAGAGAAAGGGCAAGGAGAATCCAAAACAGGCCTTGTTCTCCTCCTTCTCTGAGTTCATTGGCATCAGATTATACCATCTTTGTTCACTTACACATCTGTGACACTGAGCAAAGACTCGTTGCCTCACATGTGTAGAAGTCATTACTACAACTTTTTCTTTCTTTCTTTTTTTGTTTTCCAGAAATAAAAAACTTTTTCTGACAACTGACTGTCAAGAAGACAGAAGTCTTGCTCAAATCTATCTCCACCACTGGTTCTGTTTGTGGAGAGTTATAGGAAGGGAGAGAGGAGAAGCTGTTTGTTGATTGGATAGTGAAATGGGGATTTAAGGGTTCTTTTCTGCAGACATAGATGGTCATGTCTCTTCACAGGTTGCACATTTCTTCTGGGGGAGGGACGTTATGTTCTGCTGCTCTGCGTGGGTGGTTTGGAGCTCAAGATGTCAAAATTGTGTGTTGGGGGCCGGCTTCTTCTGCACATGTCCATTATTGAAAAGCCACTTTCAAACCATCCTTGAGTGGATTCTGGAGGGTTTACCTGAAAAAATACTTAAGCTTTTTGTTATTTAAAGAATTTATGTCTGTGTGTGAGTCCACGCCTTAACCAATTTAAAAAATACACAGATTTCCCTGATTTTTAGGATCTTTATTTCCTTAGGAAGACTCTCCTGTCAGACAAAACATATTAAACAAGAAAATATTCTTTTCTCTTATTAATCTGTCTTTTGTTATACTGGTGTCAGATAATAAACATAGTGATGGGTGAAAACTCTTTTCTCCCTTAAATTCCCCTTGAGGTGAGCACTCTACCAACAGAGCTATATCCCCAGCCTTAAATTCCCCTTGAGAAAGGGGTTCCATGCTTATTTTGTTTTGCATGAGCACTTGGGACAAATTTAGTCTTGAAGACTAGGTGAGGTAGCAAAGCAGAAACAAATAAAAGGTAGGCACTGATGGTGAAAGTTAGGGACCTCACTACTGATTGAAAATTAGGTGACATTCAAATTAATTTTTGAGTGATATTAGCATACATATCAAAATGCCAAGTGATTATGTACCACACTGCATCACTAAAACATTTCTGAGGCATTGTTTTTCCACGTAACTCAAATCAGGATCCAGTTGAGCTGTGACAGATCAGAAAATTCTGTGATGCAGTTTTCCTTTTCATTGAGGCTGTGGTATTAGGATCCAAAACATTGTTTGGATGATATTTTTGTGTCTATTATCCCCTAAAATGATGCTAAAGTGAATTCATTAATTTTTAACCTGAAAACACCTTAATTAATTCAGAATGTGAAAGGTTAGTTTGAAAATAAGCTACATTACAAAGGAGATGGCAGGCACCCTGGTGTGCAGCACATTGGCTCTGATCTTTTGCAGTCTAAGTGAGAGGTCCTTGTTCTGTTATGGATGAAAAGGCTCATTATCTCAAAGATAATTGCCCAGATGCCATACCAGTGAAGTCACACTACACAAGGCTGTGGTTTCTGAACAAAATACTTGACATAATTAACAGTTAAAAGTATAGGAAATCATTTTTAATGTACTGTAGAGAACAACCAATCAATACTTCCTTTAACCAAAACATTTAACCACACTTATTTGAGGTGGATAGAGTTGTTGAAATTGCAAAATTTAGGAAGAAAGAAAAATGTTTTCTTCTTTCTGTTATATAGTTACATGCTCTCTGTATTGGTGAAATTTTGTTTGACATCTCTCCAAAGGCATAGATTCTGTTAACTTTTAAAAAGTCATGCTGCTTAAGAGGATTAGTAGTAAAATGTTTCAATACCTTTATATTCTGTTGTACACTTTTATGCTAAGTTTTTTGATTTCAAGTTTTGTGAATACAGTTGGAATCTTGAAGTCCCAGACTTTGCAATTTTCTGGAAATTACAGAAGATTGCAAGGCAGTGTATAATTGCAGGACTGGAGAAAAATGTAACAAATGAGAACATGACCCCTTAGTTCTTTTTCCTCCTCTTCTCAGTAAATGCTATGCTTGCTTGGTTTTTTGAATTGCAACCTTTTCAAAATGACTCTGCAGGTGGTGCTATCTGAATTGAAATTGGATTTTATAGTTAGCCATGAGGTCTTTTTCTATCAGAAAAACTGTTAACACTTCACATCCAAACTAAGAGTGAATTGTGTGATTTATGACAAAGATCAAGGATGATCATTGCAGTGACTTTAAGTGTATTTTGTTCTGTTTCATATTTGGAAATATTTGTGGAGTGGCCATTAAGAAGGCATAAAATTTTGAACATCTGTAGACAGAAGTAAGTAAAATTCTAATAAAGTCAATTACGGAATCTTATGGGATAAACTGGAACACAGATGAGATATTAGCATTACAGAACCAGTTCACTGAAATAATTATAAAGTATTTTTTTAACGTACTATGGATTTAGCCAGTGTCAGCCACATGAGTTATTTTTTTTTTAAAGAGCTTGAGTGTGGTGATAATTGTTTTTGATATATTTTGAATGATAATCAAATAAGTGTTTTTCCTAAGGGTGCCCTTCTGCACTCTGCCCGCCTCTTACGTTACAGGAATTTCTGGCCTCCCCACCACCTGTCAATCTGCGCTCTGCCCGACTCTACCTTACAGGAATTTCCAGCTTATGCTGCTGCCATTTTCCTGCTTCCCACATTACGTCCTAACATGCTAGTTATTGATTCATCAGTCAGCTTGCAAGTATACTCCTCTGCTACTGGTTCCTTCCAGCCCAGGAGATTGCAACATCTGGGAGAAGCACACATGCCATCTTTCTCTTTTTCCTTTCTTTTCGCCCTGAGCAGATGTGTTAGTCGTCCGCATAATAAAGTCTCTTGCGTGAGACCTCGTGTCTGCGGTGCATTTTTCTGGGAGCTATTGTCAGCTAAGTGTCAGGGTACAGAAAATATGGGTACATCAATAGAGGTACCTTACTTTGCCTGGAGCACTATAAAAGTCCTCCCTAAGGAAAGGATATGTACATAAAGATCTGGGAAGGCAGTGACTTCAACAAATTCTTTCATTTATTTCAGGCTATCAAAGGTGGGAAGAATGCTATGCACTCATTTCCAATTTAAGTAGTTCCTGTGTTTTAGTGCTTATTTCTCCTCTCAAATATATTTGAACACATTAACAACATTAAGCTTTAAAATGAAGTTGTAAACCTTTTAAAAAGGTTTATGCTTTCAAAAGTGAGAGTTTGTAGCAGGGTGTGGTGGTGTCTGCTTTAATCCTAGTAAGTTGGGAGGCTAAGGAGGAGGATTGCAAGCTTGAATCTACCCTAACAATTTAGAGAGGCCATTGTTATGGGGTGCAACTTAGGTGGTGCAACTGATTTGAGAGTCTTTATTAAGCTGGTCGGCTGACTGTCTCACATAATGCCCCAAAAAATGGCTATTGGGAGAACAGCCTCCACCACAGTGTTGTAGGGGTTCTTATACCAAAAATTACATTAATCATAAATGTTGCTATGATTCTAAATTACACATTAACATCATGAGATCATTGACAGAGGGGGAAGTGGGTCAAAATGACCCTTACATAAGTACAAATTAAAGAATGGTTACTAGCATCCACACAATCACCATTCACATGGTACATTGTTTAGGAGCAATAAGGATCAAAAGAGAGCAATTTTTATTTACATAGGAATTATCATTCTGTATTGTTAAACATGTCACACTAAGTAACTGATGATGGGTACAGAGGTAGGGTGTTCCCATGGGAGAAACTTATTTCCAATATAACATGGAGTCTCAGATCAAAATGGAGTTTGTTTAGTCATTATTTCCCTTAGAGCCTGGACTGTAACATTCTCATAGAGCCAGATCTGTTAACCCATCACAGTCATAAGCAACTTTGTGAGA
Source organism: Sciurus carolinensis (assembly GCF_902686445.1). Classification (NCBI taxonomy): domain Eukaryota; kingdom Metazoa; phylum Chordata; class Mammalia; order Rodentia; family Sciuridae; genus Sciurus; species Sciurus carolinensis. The sequence continues at coordinate 750,916 of NW_025920147.1, forward strand.
TCCTGTCTCAATATAAAGTTAAAAGGACTGAAAATGTAGCTCTGTGGTAAAGTGCCCATGTGTTCTATCCCCACTACCAAAAAAAAAAAAAATCCTAATTTGGGTTTAAAAATAAATTATGGGACAAAAGCTGAAATCCAAGGAGATAAATGTAATATAAAGCCGATACTCCGCCTCCCAACCACTTGTCAATCTGCGCTCTGCCTGCCTCTTACGTTACAGGAATTTCCGGCCTCCCCACCACCTGTCAATCTGTGCTCTGCCCGCCTCTACCTTATAGGAATTTCCAGCTTACGCTGCCGCCATTTTCCTGCTAAATAGCTATTGATTCATCAGTCAGTTTGCAAGTATTCTCCTCTGCTACTGGTTCCTTCCAGTCCAGGAGGTTGTAATATCTGGGAGAAGCGCACATGCCATCTTTCTCTTTTTCCTTTCTTTTCGCCCTGAGTGGACGTGTTACTTGTCTGCATACTAAAGTCTCTTGCGTGAGACCTCGTGTCTGCGGTGCATTTTTCTGGGAGCTATTGGTCAGCCGAGCAAGTGGGTGGCAGTTCAGCGGGAATGCGCAGCGGCGGCTATCTCTGCGGGTACCAAGTTGCCTTACAATAAATATATGTATTACTTCTAAAATTTGAATAAATAATATGGAAGAAAGCCAAAATAATACAAAAGAAGACTACATCCTAAAGGATTTAGGTTAAACATTATTGAGAACTTCCAGGAAGAAGATCTTAAATTATTTTATTTAATAAAAGTTACTGAAGGTGACAATGTTTCTTTGCTTGGCCAAATGCTAGTTACAACCTCCTGAACCATCTTATATGCCCATCTGCACACTTCCTTGTAAAATCTAATTTTAGAAAAAAGTCCTGCTAAGTCATTAATCAACACTGCTCCCCCTAATAACTAATCACCTTTAATAGCTGATCAGATTCCTCCTCCTCTGCCATCCCCCAAGTGATGACCTGGCCTAGCCTGTCTTCAACATGAATCCTTTAGGTTGGTTTAGTCATTATCCACCTTACCCCTGGTTTTCTTTTTAGTAATTTCCCCATCCTCTGACCCCACCTACCCTTTGGTTCTCAATTCCTATTTGCCCATGATGTGTTCAGATTTGAGCTCAATCTCTCTTCCCCACTGCAACATCCCATTGCTGTAATCCCTACACCTATTGGGATGGTCCTGAACAGTCTGACTTAGTGCTTTAACTATCACTACATTTTTTTTCTTTTAATTGCTCTTGGCATATGTGTGTGAGGTTAAGTTTAAGATTAAGGTTTATTGCTGATTCCCCACTATTCTTTGAACAAACTTAAGCCTTACCCATTGTTAAATTCTTTAACACCTAAGAAAGACTGGTGTGCTTGAGATTTTTAGAGTAAGATCTAGACTTTCTATCCCCAAATTCAAGGACAATCACAGAAGTCCTGAATATTTGACTGAAGAGAAAAATATAAGTGTGCTTAAGTTCTTTGGATGATGAGGTATATGGCACTGTAAATTTCAGGAAATAACTCAGAGAAGAAACATCTGCTTAGAGACAGGGAACTTCTTACCTCCACTGTCAATGTTTTTGTTCAGAACTTATCCTTTCTCAGATGGCTCATTTCAGTAAATGTCTAACCAGGTTTCCTCCCTGTAATCTTGCCCCCTTCGAATATGCCTTCCACCCTGCTGCCCAAAAGATCTTTGAAAGGGCAAATGTGATTATGTCACTCTCCTACTTAAAATCACTGGATGATATCCCCATGCTCTGCAGATTGCTAGAAGCTTCACAAAATGCATGGCCACTTGACCCTTTGCTCTTTTCAAAGTTTCCATTTTGTGACTGCTTTATACCTAACTTTTTACTTATTCAGATAAATTACTACCAGTTCTGTGAGGAGCACATGCATCCATAGGTCTATCTTTTTGTTCTCCCTTTGCCAGCATGTCCTTCAGGTGGTCTTTTGCTCCATTAAGAATCAGTCACAGTGCTACTTTCCCACAGTGAGGTAGGCTACATTTTTCTATTTCTACTCAGTTTCCCATAACACCTTATTTACAGGTCTAGTAAAGTACTAACCATATTGAGTCAAAATTGTTGAACCTCTTCTCTTTCTTAATCCATCATTAATCCTTTCAAATTAGGGACTCTGAGTTGTTAATTTTTATAAATGTGGACCTTCATATGATTTCTGGAAAAGGGAAGACATATGACAGATAGGGTTTACTAGAAACAAGGGGAAAAAGTTTTATTTTATTGACCCTGCTCATCTGTTAGTCAGCTTTACATCACCATAACACCTGTGATAATTAAATTATAAAGAGAAAAGGTATATTTTGGCTCACAAATTTGGAGGTTGTAGTCCACAATTGGTTGGGCCCATTGCTTTGGGCCTTTTGTGAAGCAGTAATAAGTACTCATGGTGGAGTCATGTGATGAAGCAAAATAGTTTAGCTCATGCCTAGAAGCAGAAGAGAGTAAGGAGGGGCTGTGGTTCCATCTTTAAAGGGCATGCCCCCAATGACCTAAAGGCCTCTCACTAAGCTCCATCTCTTAAAGATTTCTACCACCTACCACTAACACCATCCTGGGAACCAAGTTTTTAGTATTTGGGTCTTTGGAGACATTTAACATCTATGTTATAGCAACTAGTTAATATAGTGGGAAAATAACCTGCTTTCCAAAATTGGTTTCCTCTCTTTGGTGTACCTTTCCTAATCTTGATAACAAAGATCTTTGGTCTATGCTTGAGGATTATGTTTTAAGCATTAATAAAGTGCACATGGTACATACAGTTCATTAAGAAGAGGCTGACTGAATCAGAATGTGTGCATTTGAATTTGGGTTCTTTAATTTATTAGCTCTGTGATTTTGAACAGATGACTTAACTTCTTTAATGATTCAGTCTTCCCATCTCTAAAATAACATGGCCTCCCACATAGGATTGTTGAAGGATTAATTGGGATAAACACTGTTAAGAATTTAGGATATTTGGAAGAGAACAAATATTTAATAAGTGTTAGGTATTGTTATCTTAAGAATTTCTGCTTTATTTAGTCTTGGTATCCTCTAAAATTATTTGGAACTAGGTAAAAGTATGTGGTGTGGTACTAAGCACTGAGAGATGGGTGACTGATATATGAGGAAGGCAATGTCCCTTCTCACCAAATTGCAAAGTAGAGAAAAAGAGTTCCCATAAGGAAGGGGAGGGACAAAATGAATTAAGAATTTAAAAGAGGGGGGATTATTTTCAGGTAGGTCAGTTTTCTTAATTTTCATAACTTTTGACCTTTTGAGATGGGTAATTCTTTGTTGTGAAGGCTTGCTGTGCACACTGCAGGATTTTTTTCATGAGCATTTCTGGCCTCTACTTGCTAGAGGCTAGGAATGTGTTCCCAGCTGTGAAACCCAAAGTATTTCAAGATATTGCCAAATACCTCCTGGGGGACAAATCTGCTCTTTTTTGAGAACTACGGAGTTGGAAGGATATAAGAAACTGCAGCCTGATTATGCAGGGAGTTGTGAGGTGAAGTCAGGTCAACTGTGGAAATCATTTTCAAAATGAACAGCAAAGATGAGAAAAGGCTTTGAAATTCTCCTTTGTAGAATCTTTAAAGATCTCATTAATCTGCATCCATGTAAATTAAGTAAGATATTGAGTTTGATAGAGGAAGGGATTACCTGGGTGTGTTATTAACACTGGCTATACCCAGAAGGGAATGAATCATCAAGTGTATTCTCTCTGCATCAAGAGGGTAAACACTGGGACTGGGGTTGTAGCTCTGGTAGAGCGCTTGCCTAGCATATGTGAGGCATTAGGTTTAATTCTCAGCACCACATAAAAATAAATAAATAAAATGAAGATAGTGTGTTCATCTACAACTGAAAAGAAAAAAAAAGTTTAAACACCAGTAGGGTACAAAGATGCAGAACATGGCTTCTGACATGAAGGAGCTTATAGTGTTGAAAACTCTTTAAAGGCAGTGGCTGTATTTTATGAGACACTTTATGAGACATGTTAAAAAGTAGTGAACAATTAGATACATTTGTATTTCAACAATAAATCAAGACAATGGGAAAGTTAGTTTTACAAGCTTACTAACAAAATTTTCTAGGAATTTTTAAGCTGGGTAGTAGAGGAAAGCTTTACCCAGAGTGGTATATAAACAGAGCCTTGAAAATGGATGCAATTAGGTGAGAAAAATTGTAGCTATTTCAGGCAAGAGATAAATTCTGAGCAAAGTGATGAAGGTAGGATTACTCAAGAACGGTTCAGCAGAAAATAAGCTGGGATAAAGTTGAGAGCTTGTTTGAACAAAGGAAATGTGGTTAAAGTAATATTTGGATTCTGTTTGTGAAAGATCAAATATCTCAACTGATGCAAACACTAGTAAAATTCCATTTGGGACCTTCGCCATGATGTCTTTGAATCACCAGCCATAAGCTACCTTAGGGGCTTCAGATGGGACACAAAGGGGCAGACCAGTTACTGCTCTAGTTAGTTCTGTGTTGGTTTTTCCCCCCCACATGGTGTCCTGGAGATGTGCTTATTTGGTTCTGTGTTCTCTTCTCTGAAACTGGGGGTTTTCAGAGAATCATAGCTCACATGAAGGTAAAAGAGTTTTGGTCTTCAGAACTGTCTCTTTTTTCCCCTCTTCTCAGATTCCCATGGTGGTGTTGTCTGTAACGGTGCCTTCTTTACAACAACTTCTAAGGATTCTGGGCCACTACTGGGGTAACAGCACTAAACAGAGCTATTTAAATAGATCATAACCTCTAGGTCAGTGCCATGCATATTATCATACCCTGCTTCCTACAGAATATAAGTAGGGTGCATAAAAGCAGTAAATCTAATCAAACACTAAAGAAGTAGCAGGAAAATGGTACCACCCCATCCATTGGCAACCCAAAATCTCATTCTTACCATAAAGAAGTGATAAATGTTTGAAGAAATATCTATGCTTAACCTGATTTAACTACTGCAAGGTATGTGTACATACTGAAACATTGCATGGTACCCCATTAATATTTACACTTTTAATATATCAGTTAAAGTGAGTTTAATTCTCTGCCACTCTAAAAGGTGAAGACAGTGCCAAATTAAAAAAATATGAGAACACATTGAAAGAAGTATAATTTTATATCCCACAAAGTTTTCTGTCCTGCTATCATTTGAATATAAATATTTATAGAACATACTATGCCCATTTTGAATGTTTCATGTTCTGTTTTTTGAATTTGGAATGCTGAAATTGATTCTTCTTTTACCAGAGAGGTAAACATGAATCACTTTTAATAAATCTGTGGGCATCTTTGTGTATGAGTTTGCAGAACAATAAGAGAGAGAGAGAGAGAGAGAGAGAGAGAGAGAGAGAGAGAGAGAGAGAGAGAGAGAATTCTACTGAGACAAATCCATGCTTCAAAGTAAATTGTGAACTCTTAACTGGAAATTGCAATAATTCTGATAATTTAGACTTGAAATTTCATGTTCTAGATTCAGTTTCCTGTGAGATTTACTTACTATTTTTAGTACTGGGTATTAAGCACAGGAGCTTTCTACCACTGAGCTATATTCTAGTTCCCCCTCACCTTTGTAAAAAATTTTGAAACAAGGTCTTGCTAAGATGTTGAGGCTGACCTCAAACTTGCAATCCTCCTGCATCAGCCTCCCAAGTTGCTAAGATTATGGGCTTGTGCTACCCCTCCTGTGTTTGTAGTCAGATTTAAATCCTGAACATTTTTTTCCCTTGAAAGAAAGAGATCAATCTTTCCTCAGCATCTTTGATTTGTGTGATGAAATGGTCACTATGTTCTGTCAATTTTATCATTTTTTTTCCTGTAGGGAGGTGGGACTTAACTATGTAACATTTACTCAGAACCAGAGACTACAGTGTTGAATTCCACCTGCTCTGGTTTCAATGATCTTCTGGGCTGCCCTCTGCTACTGGGCAGCCATGGGTTCTGCCAGTGCTGCAGCTTGTTTTGTCAGACTCCATGATGGTTCACACTATGCCACTGTTGCCTACCTCCCAGGCCACTACCATTCACTGGATGACCACCTGCATTGTTGCTGACCTCCTCTGGACAATAACTCCTGTGTGAAACATCTACTGCCTTTTCTGACAAGTTCTTATGGGACATGCTCCCTGTGTGTAGTCATATGATCCCTACCAGGGATTAGGTGTATCAGTACACTGAACTTGGGTTCTGTTGGTTACCTGTTGCTCTTGGTCCCTTGCCTCCTTTGTCCTAGAAGAATTATTTTAGAAAACTTGTAATTATAAATTCTTCCTCTGCCCCTTTGAAATGTAAATATTTTAAATATCCTTTTTCCAGTTTTTACAACCCAGGAATATTTATTCAAGGATCCTTTGAAATGTAAATATCATCAAAGATAGTACCTCCCTCTTCCTCTCTGTATGGGAGGATAAGTTTCCTGTCTAAGTAGTTAAATACCTCCAGCCAAAAAGGTGAGAAGCTTATTGTTTCTTTAGATAAATTAACAAACATAGATGTCCTATGATTTCCCTCTAACATCCACAAGTACTTTTCTACAAGCTCACTCCTGTGCTCAAAAGCCTTCTCACCATTTGTTTCAGCAGAGACAAGCTGAGATTGAGTTCTGGCTTTTCTTCCCTAGTGCAATTGTGTTCAGTTGTCTTATTTTCTTTTTTAACTTTTTTGTCCCATTGTCTCAGATGTGAAACACCTGTAAAAGCCTAAATATAATATATAATATGTAATTATACAATAAGAAAATATAATTATGACATAATGATCTTAATTAATATATAAACTTTAGATTATGATTTACAACTTATTGTAATGGACCGGTGATCAATTTTGTTAAAATGTGTGTAGAATTGAAAACTTGGGACTAAATGAGTTAATTTTGTCTTGTATAATTTTTGTTTTGAAGATAATGATGGTTTTCTTAGATCTGCAGATTTGGAGACACTAGGAGAATGGCGAAACCAATGTAAAAAGGGAGAGTGGGAACTTAGTTTGAACATTTAAGATTTTGAATGGAACTGATTGATATTCAAGTAAAGAAATGGCCCTGGAGTTTTGATAATGCATGGGATTGAGAGGCAATCAATACACTAGAAATGTTTAAAGTTCTGATAAGGTGTCATTTGAAGAGTAGACAGAGATGTAATTGTAGGATGGAAGCTTTGGAAAGAGTGAAGAAGGAGGACTAAAAACAGGAAAGAAGATAACAGGCTGACCAGTAAACATCAGAACCCAAGACAGAGAAGAAAGCATGGGTTTTAGGTAAATGACCACTTAGTAAAACCTCCTAAAAGATAATTATACCAGTTATGGAATGGCTTTTATGAGGGAATGTGTAGTGAAGAATGGAATCATTTGGGAATTTGGACATAAAATGTGAAAAAAGAGGAAGGAAAGGGAGGAGACATAGGAGACTGAAATGGATAAAAGTTAAGAATAAAAAACCAAAAAGGCAGTTACTCAAAATAATAGAGAGTGAGTTATTTTTGGAAGTTGGAATGTTATCTTTGAAGTGAAGGATTTGAGTGTGTACATATGTGTATCTGTTCATTGAGTGGATAACTTTGATTGTATTGTTTCCTTTACATGAAAATTACATCTGTCTTTTAAAAAATGTTTGAAATTAGTCCCTTATCTTTTAAGAAGTAAACTTGGTAAGAAAATTCAAGTGAATTGTTGTGCCTTTTATGTTGTAGATAAAGAAATACTTATCCTGGAGGACACAGCTTCTCCCAAATCAGTGGGTCCAATGGTAAATGACCATTAGAAGAAACTAATGGAGACAGGTTTTATTTTAGAAAGGAAACAGAAAACACTTCACATAACTTCAGAAAATGGGTGAAAGAAGGTACATAATGTTTTCTTGATTTTTTTTTTTTTACTTAAAAAAGAATAGCTGGAAAAATATTATTATGGACTATCTGAAAACTTTTCTTTCTGTGTGGGGGTAGGGATTGAACCCAGGGGCACTTTGCAACTGAGTTTTAGCCCCCACCCTTTTTACTTTTAATTTTGAGACAGGATCTCACTAAGTTGCCCAGGCTGGCCTTGATTGTGATCCTCCTGCCTTAGCCTCTCCAGTTTCTGGGATTTCAGGCATGTGCTACCACGACAGACTGAAAACTATTTTTACTTGAGTAGTATTGTGATTTGGATGTGAGCCATCCCCCAAAGCTCCTGTGTTAAGACAGAAATGTTCAGAGGTGAAATGGTTAGATTATGAGAGGTGTGACATAATTGTTCCATCGTAGTTTGAATGGACTGATTCATTGGTAACAGTAGGTAGGTGGGTCCTGGCTAGAGGACCTGGGTCACTGGGAGTGTACCCTAGAGAGGTGCGTATTCCTTGCAACCCCTTCTCTGTCTCCTCCTATCTCTGTCTCCCCCTATCTCTGATTCCTAGCTACCATGAGTGGAGTGGTGCTCCTCCACCATGCCATTCCACCATGATGTGCTGCCTCACCTTGAGTCCAGAGCGACAGACTTGGCTGACCATGGACTAACCCTCTGGAACTGTGAGCCCCCTATAAACCTCCCCTCCTCTAAGTTGTTTTTGTTGTGTATTTTGATCACAGTGATGCAAAACTGACTAGCACAGGCACATAAACATATAACTTTGTACTCATACTGTGCTTCCTTAAGTGCCTAGACATTTTAAATTTCTTTAATAACCAACTTGGTGAATAAAGTGCATAATATTACTATCTCCATTTTACTGATGAGGAAATTGACAGGTTAAATAACTTCCCCAGACTTGCTTATCTACAAAACAGAGTCAGGTAATCTAGAAACACATTTTATGCACACTATACTGCCTCATTCTGGTGAGTGTTGGTGATCTCCATAATGTAATACTTCCATTTTTGCTTCTCATAGGACTATTTATAAGGTTTATTTACAACAGCATCCAATGTTCCTTTTGGTCTTTGAAAAGGTATCTTGTGGAGTTAGTCCCTTATTTCTTTGATGCAGTAAATTCAAAAAGCAAACTAAGGTCAATTTATATGCCTCTATTTGATATTTTTTTAAGGAAAAATTACTTATCCTTGTGGGAAGATTTCTTCCAAGTTAGTGGGTTTAAAGGCATTTAGAGGCAAATGACTATTAGAGAAAACTACAGAAGAAAGTTTTTTGCAGCCCCAGAAAATGAGAGGAAGAATTTAAGCAATATTTTACTTAAATATTTGATTTATAAAATAATAGTTGGAGTAAAGAGAATCTTATTATGTAGTATTTTTAGTTGGGCTATATAAACAATGGGGTATTCAATCCTTTTGTAAGGGATAATTTGGTAACATTTCTTTTCTTTTTATGATGAAGATTTTCTAGGTCTTTCTAACTAATAATATATCTTCCTTTAGTTTATGGTTCAAAATAAAGAAATTTAGAGAGCCCTTCATATTTGATTATACAGTTAATTCTCATTTCTAAGGAAAAATGGAGAAAAAATTTTGTAGCTCTATTTTATATTGATAAGATACTGAAGGCGCATTGGGAAACTAAAAGGCATGTCCTGGGGTGGGGGGATAGATAGGTTTTAAACTTCCCTCTTAAAGGTAGGGGTCCTGTTGCTTGATAGGTGACTGCAGCATGTACTTTTTAGAGCAGAATGCCGTGTCTCAAGGAGTAGGATAAGACTGACTGCATTCACAGTCACCACGCTCAGGTACTGTACCTTATGCATGGGGGCCAGGAATCTGGTTGAGTAATTTTGATCAATATAGTAGAGATAAGTATGGCAGAAAGGAATGGAGAGAATAGTGGAACTGTTGCAAATTATTAGGATATGGATGTAGGAATTTGGAAAGAGATTTACTGCAAGGAGTTGGTTTACTCAGTTATGGAGGCTGGGAAATCCAAAGTATATAGCTAGTAAACTGGAGACGCAGGAGAGCTGAAGGTAAATGTTGTGGTTTGAATATAGATAGTGTCTCCTAAAGTTCCAGGTATTAATGGCTTGGTCCCCAGGATGGTGATTTGTGGTAGTGCTATGGCCCTCTAGGAGGGGGCCCTCATGGAGTCATTGGGGGAGTATTCCAGAAAGGGATTGTTCTCCCCACTATTGCTATTGGTGCCTTCACTGGAGGCTCAAAGCAATGGGGCTGTTCATCTTGGACTGGAGCTCCATAACCATGAACTTATAAAACTTTTTCTCTTTATAAGTTAATTTCCTTAGGTATTTTATTGCAGTAACATGAAACTGGCTAATATAGTGTAGTTCTAGTCATAATCCCAAGGCCTAATGGCCAGGAGAGCTGATGGTATAGATTCTATTCTATGTTTGAATTAAAAAGCAAGAGTAGATCAATGTCCCAGCTTGAAGTCTGTCATGCAGAGGGAAACAAATGACTCTTTCTTAATCAGACTTTTGTTCCAGTTGGGCTTTTGATGACTTGAATGAGGTCCACTCACACTGGGGAGGACAATCCACTTTACTCATTCTACCTACTCAATTGTTAATTTCATATACAACCTCACAGCATACTCAGGATGATGTTTAACTGATTTTGTTGTGGGAACCCTGTGGCCCCATCAAGTCACCACATAAAAGCAACTTTTGCAAGTGTGATATGCCTCTTTTGCCCTCCTGCATTCCTCTAGTCTTCCATAAAATGGCACAATTGAATCTGGCTGATGTGATAGGAATTCGCAACTGTGTTTTGATCAGGTTAAAGGAATGCCCAGAACTCTGCCATCAGGTAGTAGAGAAGACTAGTTGACCTCAGGTTGTATCTTATGTATAGATTTTGAATATAAACCATTCAATATAATTAACTACCATTTACACATTTAGTATTCTTTAATAGATGAAAATGACAGTGTTTTCCTGTTCTTAGAGAGCTTATAATCTGTTAGGAGAGAGAAATCTCTTACTAGAAAAATACTATGCTGAAAGTTAAAGGTAAAGATAAAAATGAGTGTTGATCACTGTGTTCACATGGAATGGGAAGCTGAAGAAGTGAAAAGATGAAGACATAAATTATCAATGACAAAGGCATAAATATTTATGAGTGATCAACCTGAATTAAGGTCATATCATGTATTGGATGACATCAAGAGGTCACTTTTACTATTTTGGAAATTTTGTTATGTTTTCACATAAGAGAGGGATATACACATAAGAGAAAAAATGTTCCTGATAAATTATGCACCATAAACATTTCATTAATACAGATCACAGAATTCCCTTTGGCAGCATTGTAAAAGGGGTCAGTTTGTATCTCAGTACTCAGCCTCCCACTCTTAACCCATTTTCCCTTTGAACAAACACCTTTTTCTTACTCCATGGGTCACTGCCCCAATTCTTGCCCCTTTTCCTATTAGGCCTTATCTGTTGGGGTTGGAGGACTTATAATGACAAGAAGAGGCCCAAGGGTAGGTGCCTGTTTTCTCTTCCTCTCCCTTTTAACCCTAAGCAATTACTTTTCAAAGAAAATGTTGGTTTTACCTTCATAAATGTCTAAGAAAACTTGCACCAGACAGTTAAACAGGCAAAGAATATTTTATTCAAGACTTCTGAAATAGGGTCAAGACTACTGCAAAATAGGACAGAGACTGAACTCAACTCTGAATGCAAGAACAGCAGGACATTTCTAGTGAATGGACAGAGTGAGGGAGTAAGGGAGTCATGGGTGGAAATGACTAAGAGGAAGTTGGTTATATATCAGCAGTGGGGAAAGAGGAACTTAATTCGATGTCAATGTTTGGGGGTATTTTTGCTAAACTGACTTAGTAGGATTCTTGAGAAAACTTGGTTCAATAGGATTCTTAGTTAAAACTAGGATACATTCAAAGGACATGTCCTGGTCAAGAAAAGGGCTCAGTGGAGGTCAAGGAGTGTCCTGCTGAACAGTGAGAGGGTGATTTTGGTGTAGCTGAATGGTGTTAGGAATGATGACTAATATTAGTTCTGACTTCAAAACTTCAGTGTTTGAAGCCCTCCTGTTCCTTCTCTTTAATGGTAATAGGCACCATAACTACCACTTCTGTAGTTCCAATTGTGCCATTCAGTGTATTTTATGGGTCAGCATATTTTATCCTTGCAATAGGCCTGTGAGGCAGTTCTCATCCATACAAGAACACCAGAGCTTAGTAAGGTGGGATAAACTATTCAAGGTCACACAGTTGAGATGGGATTCAACACTAGAGGCCATGCTACTCATTGCCAAACTATACTACCCTATTGTGAGGCTCTTCCTCCTGCAAAAGAGGACAATGAGCCCTCCCTCAACAGTTCTTTCCCCCTCTCTCTCCTTTCTGGAGGACACTCTCAGATTTCAGGGTCTATTCTCCCATCTGTATCTGAATTTTTATCATCCTCTCTTCTTGGCTACATGTTGATGATGCTATGCTAAGGATGCTGGACAGGCTCTTCTCAGCTACCTGGCCAATATGAACTCTTCACATCCCTTTTTATTTTTAGTTTTTTGCAGCACCTTGTGTATGCTAGGCAAATGCTCTACCAATGAGTTACATTCCCAGCCTAACTCTTTACCTACTTATAAATATCATTCAAGTACCATAGAAGAAAGCATGATGATATATAAAAACATACAGAAACAACTTCTTGAAGTGGGAAAACAGAGAAAGACTGTAATTGAAAAATCCAGGTTTTGAGCAATTACCTATTAGTGTATTTGCCAATGTACATGTATCCTACATGTTATAAAATAACATGAAAATAGGTTGGTACTGAGGGAGATTAATAATACTGAGTAATTAGTAACTTAAGAAAAAAGTTTTCGTGGTTTGGATTATCATAGAGGATGATTTCAAATATCAAATTGGGTATTTACTCTTTCATGGATTCAAGTTTGATTTGACAAAAGAATCCTGGAACATTCCATTATACCCTTGTGTTTTGATATCAAAACAACTGACATGGATCAAGAGCACTTAGGGTGTTTTGGATTTTTGAATATGTTTTTAATTTAAATATAAAACATCATAATCTTTGAAGAAGAGGGACCCTGCAATCTGCTTTGTAAACAGTTGTTTGTATGATTTTCATGCTTAAATTAGAAAATCATTGCTCTGGTTGATATAAAAGTATGTTTTTTTAAAAAATTTAAATGTAACTTTAATGACAGCATACTTTAATTTGCCATGATTTCTTGAACTGATTAAAATGGATTGAATAGATCAAAGAACAAAAAATTTCATGCTTAACTTTAGCTTTATTTTGTAAGAGTCTTAGAGAAATCTGATTAAATTTCATTTGTGTCATTTTGAAAGTATTCCTCTTTCCTTTTCTCTTCTTTCATTCTTGAAGAATAGCCATGAAATGGCTCAAATTGTCCATCTGAAAGATTGGGCTACAACCTGGAGATGAGCCATTTTGCTGGAATCACTATTTGCAGAAACATATAGCTCCTAAACAAGCAGAAAATGTTCTCATCTCCATCAGAAGCAGGTGTGACCCAACTGGAAGGTGAGGGTTGCCATGGCCAGAGTGAAGCCTTCAGACACTCAGGTGCTTGAGAGTTGGCCTGCCATAGGCAGTGGATGCTGGATTTTTCTGTAGCCAAGACAGAGAACTTTCTCCTGAGAAAGTGAAGTGCTCTTCAAGTTTGACTTGACAAAAGAATCCTGGAACATTCCATTATACTCGTGTTTTTTTTTTTTTTTTTTTTTTTTTGGTGCTGGGGATTGAACCCAGGGCCTTGTGCTTGTGAGGCAAGTACTCTACCAACTGAGCTATATCCCCAGCCCCTACCCTTGTCTTTTGATGTCAAAACAACCAACATGGATCAAGAGCACTTAGGATGTTTAGGGTTTTTGAATGTTACTCTCACTTGTTTCTTCAGAAGGGGTATTTATCTTAGCAATTAGAATTGGATTTTACAGTCAGATTGCCAGGGTTTCAACACAAGCTGTAGTATTTTTTTTTTGCAGGCTGTTTTACTTCTTTGTGCATCATTTACCCCTCTGTAAAGTGGAGGATGATAATTGATGATAACTGTACCTCCCTCATTGAAGGGTTTCATGATGATTAAATGAGATAATGCAGGCAAAGTAGTTGGAAATGTGCCTGGCACACAAGCAGTGCTGTGCAAAGGTTAGTTAATGTTTTTTGAAATGAGGAACAAATTGAGCTGTTCACATTCAAATGATGGACTTCATTTGGAAAAATGTTTAATGCCTAAGTTTTGAAGATTTTAAAACACACTGAATCCAGCTTAAACTGCTATGTGCATATGTATGCCTGTTTTGGGTGCTGCAATAGGGTAAAACAATGTAAATCCAGCTATTGTTGATTTACCTTGTGATCTTAGGGAGAAGAGAGTAATAAAAGCCACAACTAAGGAATACAAAATTTCATCAAAAATGTGTTTTACCTTTGGTAAGTTCTAATTATGGAGTTGGAGTTATCTTCTATTATGTTCCACTCCAGCAATGGGATAGGGAACCATTTTGCCCCATTTTGGGAGAACATTTTTGTCCCTATAATGTTATATAAGCAGAGTTTAGTTTCTTTGACCCAGTTCCTCATTTGGATGGTACAGAAGGAAGAACTCATGATAGGCAGGTATACTACATGTTATTAAGGTCCTTGGTATTGAGGCAAGACTGCAGAGAGGAGAGGAGCAAGACCTTTCCCTGAATTATATGATAGGAATTTAGGGTTAAAGGCAGGAACATTCACTGACAACCCTCCTTCCTTTCCCAGGAGAGATTATATATACCAAGCAAAGTACTTGTTCCTTATTCTCAAGATTGTGTTTTAGCTAAATGGCAATGCCTGGAATGTAGTCACCAGCTGACTTAAAACTGACCTACCTCTCTTTCTAATCAATTGGAAATGAACTTGGGGGAACAGATAAATAGGATTATTTTTCTTTCAGATGAGAAAATATTGTTCTTGTTAGCCAATGTTCTTTTCTAGCAATCTAATCTGCCTATTTCTCAGTAAGCCATCTCTTATCTCTTGTTCACTTTAAGGTACTATTAGGATACAATAGTCTCATGCTGGAACCAATTAGGTACTTAAACATCACTTTCCCTGAACTTCTTGATCTTACTGAAGCACAACCTTAACCCTTAGTTATATGACAAGTGAAGATTTTTACATAAAATTATATAAAAAATTAAAACATTTGAATATTTAAAACAATTTTCTGTGACTCCCATACATTTCTTCATGTCCTACATATGATACCAAAATATAGATGAAGATTAGACTATTAATGATTAAGAAAAGATTGTGGTATGGGGGAAGAAATGATGGGAGAGTAAAACAGACATTATTACCTCATGTGCATGTATGATTGCATGACTGATGTGATCCTGCAACATGTATAATCAGAAAAATGAGAGATTACACTTCATTTATGTATAATCTATCAAAATGTATAAATTCATTCTACTGTCACACACAATTAACTAGAACAAATAAAAAAATATAAAAAAAGATTGTGTGATTCTTGCACTTAGTTCCCTACTCATAGTTTTTTCCTTTAGTTCTATGCTAATTTTTTAACCCCTAATGCTATTTTATAACTCTGATGTGTCTTATTGTCTTCTAATTCATTCACTGTTCCTTTAATTTCAGGCAGACAGCACCTGCCCACTTTATCATTTCTAAGAGAGAGTTTTTTGGTGTGTGTGTGGGTGTGTGTGTCCAGAATGAGCCTTGGAATGCACCTGGAATAGAAGTGAAGGTAAGGCATGTAGTCAGCAGAGCAGACCAGCAAAACAAAGAAAAATTAGCCTTGGTGGGACACATGGAGATCAACAGCTAAATTGAGAGTGAGGATTGGCACTGCCTTCATTGCATTATTTATTCATCCCAGAAAGCTCTGCAATCTACTGTTATACTGAAGATTTAGGAACAGGCTACCAGCACCAGTCACTCGACTGGATGAATATATTAGTTGTCACAGGCAGCCAAGGAGTGATCAGAAACAAACACCTAAAATTCCCCTCAACCTTGGGGAGCAGGAGACCCCAGAGAAGACCCTTTACTCTGCTGCTGGTACTGCCAGGAAATGCAGAAAGGTGAGCAGTCCACTAGGGGGTTACAGTTAATTGGAAGAAGACAGAGAAGCACAAGATTGAGTGGTGTTAGTCCTTAGGATTTTGAGTGAAGATAACAGAAAATGATCCTGATAGAAACACAATATAGATTGGAGCAAAGAATGTTGTGGAACAATGTTTAGAGTTATTAGACTTTGGTGTTGTCTTTTTGACACTAGAACAGTGCTTGTCAGCATAAGAGCTCAATACATATTTGTATGTTTGTAAATAATCCTTTAATTCATCCAGAGGCACTAGATTTGACCTCAGAATTAGAAACAGTGTGAAGTTTTTTTTTTTTTTTAAATAAGTCTTTGGAGTCCATTTAAGAAACAATAGATTCAAAAAGAAAACTGATTTGCCAGACATGGGTTCTGTTCTAAGAAGAAAGATCTGTAAGAATCAAAATGAAACTCTGAACAAAGTGAGACATGGAATTTATGTTATTGCATTAGATTTAATTAAGAATGGGACTAGGTGAAAATCACTTCTACTGGGAGCATTGGTAAGCAACTATAGAACATGATCCTGCAGGAATTCAATGGTATATGGTTTAAAGCATCTGAATTCAGGTGAGAGGGACCTGCTTAGAGAAACAGATGAATATTATAGGTCACTATCTCCAGACAGGCGAACAAATGTCTGTTTTCCTTTCCAATGCCCAGGTTTAAGCAAAGAAGGGAGTTTTTTGACTCCTCTATTCAATTCAGAGGACATGAAGAGAGAGAGATGAACCTTTTGAAAGACTGAAACCCAGGGTTCCAATGTGGCCACAATTCACTCTGCATCTTTTATTGATGTTTCTTTCAAAGTGGAATTAATTATTTTATGTCAGCTCTCTTCAGGAGGAAGAAACTGAAGTTACTAGAAGAAAACTGGCTTGTATTTTTCTAGTTTTACCACCAGAGGGAAATTGGCTCCCTTTTCTTGATTCCAGTTTAATAAAATGCTATGGGAAAGGTACGCCTGCTCTGACTCAGGTCATCTTCTCAGTCATGCGTTTATGGAGCTGAACTGGTACTATGATTTGGATGTTCTCCAACGGATCATGTGTTGGATGCTTGGTCTCAGTGTGGTAGTGCTGAGAGGTGATGGGAGCTTTAAGAGATGGGGCCTAGTGGGAGGTTATAGCGAATATTCTGTAGCTCTCTGGTTTCCTCTTTTTGTATGAGATCTCTCTTCCTCTAGTGATGCCATCTGCTATTATGTGATGTGGCCAAGGAGGACCTCATGAGAGGATGGATAAATGCAGCTGCCTGTTTTTGGATTTTTAGCCTCTAAAACTGTGAACTAAATAAAGTTCTTTTCTTATAAGCTACCATGCCTCAAGTATTTCATTATAGTAACAGAAAATGAACTAATACAGGTCGTTTTTGGCAGTTACAAGCTTAAGAGGGGAAGCAGTACCTAAAGAATCATGTTTTTTCTTAAAAAGATACCATGCAAATCAAATCTAGATAAATTAACTTAGGAAGAAAAATGAATAGTGACAAAATTAGGTCATATTTCATATAACTTTATAAAAAAACACTTCCATCTTCCATTGTGCTGATATATTACAAATTGGAGGAGAGTATATTAAACTTGGAATAGAATGAGATTTTATTTTAATTTCTGCAAATTAGTGACTTATCCTTGTATCTCAAATCTCAGAACATGATAAAATAACCTTATATATTTAACAGATTAATATACATATTACATATCAGCATATTCAAATTATTATGCATCTTATGGTGAAAAAAGAGCCATCTGATTACATAAGAAATTAACATAAAATGTGTCCATAATGATATTGTCTTAGTCTATTTACTACTACCAGAACAGAATACCTGAGAATTGGTAGTTTGTAATAAACAAATTTATTGGGTCATAGTTCTGGAGGCTGGTAAATTCAAGATTGGCAGGTTGGCATCTGGTAAGGATTATTTTGCTGCATCGTCCCATAATGAAAGAGCAAATAGCAAAGACAAAGGGGAGATGGGGGGACAGGCTAAACTCATCTTTTACAAGGAACCCACTCCCATGATAATGAATACACTCCCCTGTTATCAATTTGTGAGGGTATAGCCCTCATGTTTGAATCACCTTTTAAATGTTCCACTGCTCAACACAATCATATTGGGGATGATGTTTCTACCACATGAACTTTGGGGGACACATTGAAAATAGAGTAGAAATCAATATAGTTAGTGCCTTTTAGGTATTACTGATAATATTTTTTTAAAAAATTCAAATATAGGTTTTCCTTTGACAAGATGTAGCACAATTTTAAGTGAATCTTTCCATATCAATTATTATGTACATATAGAATTTATATTGAAATGAGTTTATAGAAACTAATACTAATACAAAAAAATCAGTTGTAGTTCATGTATCACTCATTCTTCAATGAATTTCTCTTCCTGGTAAAATTTCTGATTATGTCAAATGTATCTGTAAAATAAATAGGAAGATTTTTAAATAATCAATAAAAACAGTTTGTGACTTTTTAATCACCCTTCACTATTTTCAATTAGATTTCTCCTATCATTCTGTTAGGAAGCGATTAATATGGAGAGTCTTGTAAGTAAAAATTACATGTCTATGGTGGGATTTATGATTAATTGTAAATTTAAGACAACTTGATAATTGTCATATATAAAACTGTCATAATATTAGTTACTTTTCTTCGTAAAGATAATTTCACTGATGGTATCTCCTACAGTTAAATTTAATTTTACAATGCCTATTAAGTGACCAATGACTCATTTGTAAAGGGTCAATTCTTAATATGATTAGGAGAAAAATGGGACCATCGTATTTGCATCTTAAACAGGAAGTCTAATATAATTCTGGAGTGTGTGATTGTAGTTCTGGAGTATGTGTTTTTGTGTGTGTGTATAAAGAATAGCTATTTCAGGGTAGTCTGGGAGAGTTCATGACTTAAAGAAATGAATCTGAACTTTGTGTCTCCCTCCCTTTTATTTAATTACCTAGACATCAATTTATGGCATGTAATCATTGTATAAGATTCAGTCAAGAAAAAAGAAAAGTCCCATCATAAACATAAAAAACAAACAAACAAACAGGATGTCTTCCCAAAAGAGGTTTTTCACATCCTCTAAATCATGCATGTCATTCTGGTGACAGTCATGCATTCAGAATTGAGAAAACAATAACAAAGCTTAATGAGATTTGTAATTATAATAAAAAAGCACCTCACGTGGCTAAACTCATTTTTGCAGTCAATTAAAACTCTATGGCAGAAGGGATTTGAGAATTAATAGCATTTTTCTTTCTCTCAAACAGGAAATTGAACAGACTTTTCTGTAGTTGACTGTAATAGACTGAACAATGGTTCCTCAAAGATGTCTGCATCCCAATCCCTGGAATCTGTGAATATGTGACCTTATATAATAAAGAGGATTTTCCAAATGGGATTGAGTATTAGGATTCTGAGATGGTGATAAATCCTGGATTTCCTAGGTAGGTCCAATGCGGTAAGGGTTTTTCTAAGAGGGAGGTGGGAAAATCAGAGTTAGATTTAGATGTGGTAAAGGAAGCAAGTTTGGAATGATGGGGAACGGCAACAACCAGGGAGTTCAGGTGCTTCCAAAATGAAATGGAGTCTTCTTTAGAGTTTCCAGAGGACTGAAGTTCTGAAGACAGAACTCTATGATTTTTAGCCCCATAGACTCATTTTGAATTTTTGACTTACAAAATTACAGGAGAATAATTTTTCTTGTTTTCAGATCACTAAGTTTACAGTAATTTATTACAGCAGCAACAGGAAACTAATGTACTAAATTTTTGCTGCAGTATTTGCATGGAAATTTTTTCATCATTTGGCATGCATGAATAATAACAGGGTAGGGTCAATTAATTTTATACTAATTGTTTGTGATGCCAGGCACATGAAGAGTCAGGCTTTTCCCTAAACCAAATTAATGCCAATTTGATTGTGTACATAATTAACTTATGCATTCAACAAATATTTTTGATTGTGCCTACTGTGTGCTGATTATACATAAGAGAGCTCTTTTTTTTGTTAACACATAATAATAATACCTACCTATGGGGTATTATGGGTGATATTTCAATAGATATATAATGACTTGTGCTTTCATGTAAGAGTGGGAAAGAGGACAGTATCAAGTGAATAATGTTCACTTAAATTCATTATGTGGTTATATGGTGTAAGATGCTTAAGGTGTTCAAAACAGTAGAAATTGATTTACCCTGGTTAGGGAATGTTTTCTCAAAGAAATATTTTTTATGTGACATATATAAGATGAAGAGGAGAGAATAAAACCTTTTGGTCATTTAACTTTTTTAAAATGAGAGATTTGAGAGAAGATTCATGGCTTTTTAAATAAATCTGGTTGCAACAGGGAGAAGGAAAAAGAAGAAATAAAGGAATGTTGGTTTTCAGGAGGTGTTCATTCAGTCAAAGAATGTGATCATATCATGTTCTGAGCAGGACAGTGTCAGTGTGAATAAGGAGTCAAGAGAAATTTAAAATTCAGAATTTACAGAAAGGGGAAGGGAGGGAAGAATGTGAAAAATCATTAACACATAAACCCCCAAATTAAGCAATAAAGAAAAACACTAGTACTACATTTATTTTGCAATATTTCACATATAAAGTTTTAAATAGAATATGAATGAAAACAGCCCTTATAAAATACAATTTATTTTTATTGATGAAGTGTAAGGAATTGTTTTGGGACACAGAATTATAGGTAGGACACAGACTGCTCTGTGAGAGGCTGTGTTCATTATGATTAGAAGCTTGGGCCTGATCCTGCACCGTGACATACTAGAGAATGAATTTTAGACAGAAGGAAAGATTTGTGCTTTAGAAACCATCATGGAAAAAAAAAAAAAAACCAGAGGCTGTATTGTAAACAGGAAAGAGGGAATTGTGAGAGGCACTGTGTCCACCAGAGGTGAAGTGCTATGGGTTTGCACATGCAGAAGTTCTTTGGCACCTATGTAAGCTCAGTAGTAATGGCTTCAGTTTCTCCAAAGATCTAGGATGAATGGTGAGGCCAAGAAGAGCTCAAGCATTCAAGGGGTGGCTCCTAGGAGGGTGGGGAGAGGTAAGATAAAAATGAGGGAAGACAAAAACTGTAAAAAAAAAAAAAAAATGAGGGAAGAGACTGCAGTGGCTTAGCTGGAACCTTCCAAATATCTATCTTGGGTCTGAACATTTTGGATTCACCTTAACCATACTGGACAAGAGGATAATGGTACCTCTAACTAAGGTAGATAATATAGTATAACCCATTGATGTAGAAGGGGGGTCATGAGTGAGAAATTTGAGATAGCTATTTACATGATACCCTTCCATTTAAATGGTTTCACAAAATAAATATGATATCATTGGTAATATCTATATTTGTGGTACAAGTCAGAATGAAAATGTAGGACTTTATGTGAGAAATGGGATGTTATTTCATTCTAGATTGAATAACACATTATCTACTATATGACTACTATACGGTTTCCCTATTGTGATGTTTTATCATGAATTCATAGGTTTATTTTCAATTTCATTTCAGTAATTCCCCAGTGGTTGTATGGAACTTGGTTCCTATTTAGAATCTCACTTTGTGACTTACATACTGACCCTGGGAACCAGTGGTGTGGTTAGGCTAGCTCTTACTACTAACTCATAATGAGAGGATTATTAAATGTCAGAAAATTTTTGACCCAATTGTTAATAACATAGTTGTATCAAATATTAAATTATATAAACTAACTAAATTATAGTTAAAGATAAATAATCAGAACTCAGCACTTCCTAATTATTTTACTACATTCTTCTATTATCTAAGTTCTTGAGGTGATTTACACCTGTAGTACATATTATATGGTCAAGATTCTATATAATGTGCTGCTGCATATCTTTTCCAAATTCCATCTTTATTGTTATCATTTTTGTTAGTTTGATATCAGTCATAGTAGGAGTACTTACATTATGAAAATCAGAAAATGCAACAAATCAGGACATGATTTATTATTTTGTTTATTGTGTAGAATTAAGTAAAGTGAATGAAAAATGTCAGTGGTATATATTTAAACTTTGTGTGACTGTAGTCATTACATTGCCAATAGCAAAAAAAAATGAGAAATACTCTGCCTTTATTCAAAAAAGTATTGATTGATTCAGTAGTTTGCATAGTCATTGAATGAGTGAATTTCCAACTTACATCTCAGTTTCACTTTCATCCCAGTTATTAATGTAAATGGAGACATCAAAAAACATTCCTGGGGCTGGGGAGATAGCTCAGTTGATAGAGCGCTTGCCTTGCAAGCACAAGGCCCTGGGTTTGATCCCCAGCACCGCAAAAAAAAAAAAAAATATTCCTGTAAGAACTGTATTCATCACTGATACAAAGTTAGGTCACTGATACAAAAAAAAATATATATATATATATATTAAATATATATATAAAAAATATATATATAAAATCTGAGAATCAGTGACCTAAAAAATGACCTATACATAAAAGTGTTATATATCTATTATTATTTCTAAGTTGTGTGATATATATCTTTTTTTTTTCATTCATCCAGTAAATTTTTATTGAATGCTTACTGTGTGCCAGACCCTGTTTTAGGCTCTGGGGATATATCCATGAACAAACCAGATAAAAATCTCTGCCCTGTGGGGCTTACACTCTAGCTCTATCATAAGGGTTGGGATCACCAGTAAATTTACATAAATTCAACCACATGTATTTGCAAAAAGAAAGATA
The DNA here is from genome assembly GCF_902686445.1 of Sciurus carolinensis. Lineage (NCBI taxonomy): Eukaryota > Metazoa > Chordata > Mammalia > Rodentia > Sciuridae > Sciurus > Sciurus carolinensis. The sequence goes on from NW_025920147.1 coordinate 773,677, forward strand.
CACACATTTAAATAGTGTAATTTTTTTTTCCTGTGATGCTGAGGATGGAACCCAGGTTCTCACACATTCAAGGCAGGTGCTCTATCACTGAGCCACACTTCCAGTCCTAAAATAGTGCATTTATTAATGCTATGAAAGTCCATTGTTGGTGTGCAGTTTTATTATATATTGTACTTACTATATGCATAATACATTCATATCTACATATCACTCCACAGGGACTCAAACTGTAAGACTATGAAGAGAACTTTATTGGCAATTTAAGAGATTTTCAAGGATCATGTTGAGCATGTTCTATTTTGTCTTTAGGCACAATCTGTAAAACCTAACCACCTTATAAGTTGTGACTTCATTGTACCAAAATAAAGATGCTGAGATTGTTGGGCAAAAGGGAACCGTTTTAAATATATGAGTAAGAGTGATGACATGATGAATCCACATTCTGATGAGCTTGGTCTAGTAACAGGGAACAAGAGCTAGCACATTCACATGAACACACATGGTCTACCCACTGTGGAATTCAAATCCAGCATTAAGGAAAAAAAAAAAACCAAAGACAGTCCATGACTCATTTCCCATATTTAAAAGATAAGTAAAACACTAAAAGCTTGAAGTCATAAATATTTATAAGTAAAGCTTAATTAAAAATTCTAAAAGAAAAATTCTTAAAATACTGGCTTGGTATGACTAAAAGTTTATCATTTTCACATGTTTTTCACAGAGTAATCATAAAAGAATACCAAGTTAAGAAAATCATTTTAATATTTTGCAATCATTTTACTGTATGTACATTAATACCAATCATTTAACCTTGAAAACAACCTTCACTTATAGAATGTAAAAAATTTTTTCTTGACAGGAAGTGACTAGAAATAGTCCATTACCACAAAGCTACAAAGAGATTTGTGCTCCTATGAGCAAAGTTAGGAAAACAAAAATAATTATAGCAGTGATAAGCACCAAGGCAGAACTTTTTTGCACTTAGGGCCTGATTAGTTGTATCTAAATATAACCTCTAACAATAAAAGACAAAATAACACCTCATTTGGCAAAAAATAAAAATACAAATGGACGTCTGGAAAGTGAAGAATGCCCATTTTAAAAATAATAAAATCAATTGTACTTATTGTTTAGTTAGTGTGACATCTGTAAAGTATATTCATGTCACTTTTCTTCCTCTTTATTTCACTTTAAACAACTCAGATTGTTCCACTTTTGTTCATCTATCGTCACATTAAAGTAAATAAATATGTTGAATTATGTAGGCTTGCTGTAATGAAACCCAACTATTAGAACTAGATCCAGCAGCTCCAACAACCTTATCTGCAAATACTCCAACATGTGAAACAGATTATTATTTATCTGTTATTATTTATCTGTTCTGAAAAGTGTCTGTTGATGCCTTGGCCACAGCATTCCCATGACACTGGAGAACAAGCAGCAACAGACACTTTTCAGAACGGGATCAGGGGTTGGGAATCCCCTTATCTGTGGCTGAGGACCTCGGCACCTCCCAAGGGGGCATCTGCAGTGGCTTCTATCTCATCCAGTGGGAAAGTCCTGCAGTGTGCACCTGGGCACCCCTCCTCCTGGTGCCAAGGGTTTTTCCCATTCATACACTATCCCCTCTGGAGAATTGGTCAAAATCATCACTACTCTTCTGTGTCCAACTCAGTCTCAGAAAAGGGTCTCCTGTCCCGTGGGGTCCCTGAGTTGGAGGTAATGCTGATATGCTGCACGCTGTAGAGCAGTAACACACGAAGTCGGGCAGTCTACTTTAAGATTCAAGCACTCTACAGGCAACAGTAGCCAGTTATTGTTATCTTGGTAATACCTTTTACCAAGACAGTTCACACAATTTATAATGCATAGGGCAAAGAAGAAAAAAATATTTCTGGAATATGATATAAATATTTTTTTTAAAGTTCAGTGTTAAGATTCCTTAAGGGAGGAGAAGCAGGCATATTACTCTTCCACTTTCTGTCCCCATCCTTGGCTTCCAGGTAAAAGAGCACTAAGGTTCCTGTGAAATTAGCTAAAGGTTCCCACTGCCCTTCCACCCATGGAACAATTCCAGGGAATTCCTAAGCCATCTACCTCCCAAATTTGTAATAGTTTAACTCTGGGCATGTCTACACAGCTCTTTAATTCAGTTTCAAAATCCACAGCATTTTTTAAACAAAATGACACAGCTGCATTCTTTAAATGTCAGCCCTGAAATCACCACTTAAAAAAAAAAACTACTCAAAATATAAATGGAAGTCAAATAAAATTTTTTCCTTTTAAAAAATAAAAAAAGTTTTTGCTGTGCTAGGACTTTAAACCAGGGCCTCATATATGCCAGGCAAGCTCTCTACCACAGAGCCACATTCCCAGCCCTCTCCTTTTTTAAAGTTATTTTATTTGGTCCATTGAAGACATGCCCACGACTGCTTTGAAAAGCCCTTAGGAAGAGCTTTATGGGGCATACTGCAGTTTGATTATTTTGTTCCAGTGTTGTCAGGTTCTTATACTACACTGTAGCTATGTCTTCCTTCAAGAAAACTCCCCAAAATGGGTGCATCAGACACAGAGGAAAACATTCATAATTCAGTGAATTTTAGTCATACCAAATTAATAATCTAACCTATGCAAACATGCAACTTCTCTTTTTCCTCCTTCAAGGACTTAAATTCCCTTCTTTACTAAATGGTTACTTTTGGGAACCAAATTAAAATCTACTTTACTTCAAGTTAAATTCTGCACAACTATAGCATGATTTTAAATTCATATTAGCATTCATTTTCTGTATTTTCCTTTATGTATCCTAAATAAGTTTCCAGAACCATAATATTTAGGGAGAGATTAAAAGATTTTTATCATTCTAATAAATTTTCAGTTTATCGGGGTTTATCTCTTAGCTCAGTGTCATACAGTCTACCAGATATAAGTATGGACAGAAAGTATTTCAAATACAAAACCTTTAGCTCTGTGTCATAAATAAATTTGGGTAAAACCGCAAGCCTTCTACTGAGTCATCTCGGCAAAGATGACCCATCTTCTCTGCAAGCAGCAACCTCTCTTTGGCCAGAAGGACAGACATTCCCACGAGCTTAGCAAACTCTTCTGATGTTAGGGATCCTTTTTCTGAAACTGTCTCCAGGGCCGAGGCCACCATTTCCTCTTCCTTGTGGGACTGAAGGTCAATTACCATGACACCACTGTCAAAAACCTGGAGCCTGAGAGGTAATTTCAGTGCTTCCAGCATCTTGCATGCATTCACTAAATCTTCTGGTGAGAGCAACTCTAAAGGCACCTGCAATATTCCAGCCAGCTGTTTAGCCAGCTGCATGTGGTACTGTGTTCCTGAGTCGTAGGTTTCCCTGGTGACTGGGTTAACTATTCCCATGCTCAACAAGTAGGACTTAACCTGATGGTCTCATCTTCTGTGATGTCACCCTGCTTCTCTTTAATTTTATTAGCAATTGATTTTGATAACTCCACCATTTCTTTAGCCTTGATCATTAGCTTGCTAAGGTCTTCAAAGACCTCAGAAATGTTTTTGTCAGTTTCTTTTCTTTTTTCTTCCAGTTTCCTTTCAATACCTACAATTCCTACAGCTTTTACTCTTCCTGGCTGGGGTCCTCTATTTGTTTGTATCGACTGAGAAACTGGTATATTCTCCCATCTTCTCTGGGTCATTTCCTCTGATAAACGCCTGTAAAACTCAATCTGGCCATGTTCTTTGAAGGAGAGTTTGATGTAGGAGTTTTTACTACTCTGGAATGGGCCAGGTTCTTTGGTTGGATGAGCCACTATTTTGGCACTTTTCCCAATTCCAGCTGCCTGTTCCTCAATGAATACAATGTGGGACAGAGGAACGGTCATGCAGCACTCATGATTTTTCTGATCTCTCCAAATCAGTCGGTGGGTACTAAGAAGGAGGGTTCCAGCATCAAATTTTATCTTCTCCTCGCCGTCGTAGATTCGCACCCCGCGCTGCTGGATCACCAGGGTCTTGTTGATCTCCAGGAGGCCGCTGGTCCACACAAAGCGGTCCATGTGGCCGGCCTCCGCCGCTCGCCAGCGCCGGCGCTCCTAGGCCTTGAGCGGCTCGCCGGGCAGCCTGTGGCGCCCCCTGGCGGTCGATATATATCTTTATACATGTAAAATTAATAATAAACATGTACCATGTATATATTCAGTCTATTTTTCCAGAGAGCTTGTTAAACATTTACCTGCAAACTATCGCCTGGAAGTATATCTATAGATGATATTGAAATTGCCATTATTCAGTTTAAATTTAGAACATTAGCTTTACTGTAACAGTTCCAGCTGTCCTAATTCTTTTCTGTTGATTCTAACCATTATGATAATGGCTGAAAGTTCTCCAGGAAAGGTATGATCTGGATAAATCTATTCTGGGTATCATTTCAAAAAAGATGTACTTTCTGTTGTGTAAATCTGATCTTGAACTCAGCCTGTGTCTGCTGGAGATACATAGAAAGAAGGAATGGACAGACACATTACAATCACCCAGACCCATGTGCTTTGTGACTGCAGACTTGAAGAATTATGGAGTGATACAAAACATGGCAGAGACTGAGGATGTCTGGTCCACAGAATGAGTAGCTGGTATGAGTTTTACTGTAGTCAAAATGAAGAAGTAATTTCTGGAGGCTACAGAAATTTCATATTTAATAGGTAAGTATGCTACTTTTTAAAATTTATTGGAAATCTAAACTTTAAGAGAGAAATAAAAATAAAAAGTACACTGAGATTCCATCTCACTCCAGTCAGAATGGCAATCATCAAGAATACAAGCAACAATAAATGTTGGTGAGGATGTGAAGAAAAGGTACACTCATACATTGCTGGTGAGACGGCAAATTGGTGCAACCACTATGGAAAACAGTGTGGAGATTCCTAAGAAAACCACCATTGATCCAACCATTCCACACCTAGGCTTATATCCAAGTGACTTAAAATCAGCATACTACAGTGATGCAGCCACATTAATGTTTATAGCAGCTCAATTCACAATTTCTAAACTATGGAACCAACCTAGGTGCCCTTCAACAGATGAATGGATAAAGAAACTGGTATGTGTGTGTATACATACACACACACACACACACACACACACACACACACACGGAATTTTACTCAGCCTTAAAGAAGAATGAAATTATAACATTTGCTAGTAAATGGATGGAATTGGAGAATATTATGCTAAGTGAAATAAGCCAATCCCAAAGAACCAAAGGCTGAATGTTTTCTCTGTTATGCGGATGCTAATCCACAACAAGGTGGGGGCACCGGGAGAACAGAGGTATTTTGGACTAGACATAGGGGAGTGAAGGGCGGGAAGGAGGCATGGAGGTAGGATTGGCAGTAGAATGAATCGAACATTATTACCCTATGCATATATATGATTACATGACCTGTATAACTCTACATCATGTACAACCAGATGAATGAGAAGTTATACTCCATTTATGTATGATGTGTCAAAATGCATTCTACTCTCATGTATAGCTAATTAGAACAAACAAACTAATTTAAAAAAAAGATTGACATTGGGATGAACAAATGTAACCTTTCAAGAAGATTTTTAAGAAAAGTTCACCCAACAAAAAATGATTACCAACTTAGGTGGATGTTGAGTGTGATGCTGTGCAGTTCTGTCTCCCTTATTTCTTCTAAAAAGGTTGTAATAAGGTTACTGTGTATTCCAATAGGGGAATTACTGGGTAGAGAGTAAAGTTAGCTGGTACTTGACCCTGCTTTCCTATAAACTAAATAAGTTACTAATTATGAATTATGGTTCCTTGTCTGTATAACTAATTACCTTCAAGGTAAATTTTTCTTTCCCACCCAATGCTGATATTCTTTATTGCTATAGATAAATCTTTGTGAAATTTCTTTTTAATATTTCTTAAAACAAAACAAAATAGTACTTCTCAACATATACTGAATATCTTGTGAATTGAAGAGATGAAAAATATAGTTATGTTATGCTCTAGCATCAAAACCCTGGGCTATTCAATCCTGGAGAGATGTCTGAGGGTGACATGAAAAGAAGTACTTTTTATGAAACACTCTAAGCCTAAAATTTATTCTTTTGCTAAAATTCAGGCCAACCATGTTGCCAAACACATAATTTTATAGTGTTTTTTATGTCATTTCAACATTCCTTTTATTACTGGGATGACTGCCTAAGAGCACATTTCTCCATGCATGAGTATGAATCTTATCATTATCCTGCCTCATACATACTGTGGTTTGGATACTTACTTCTGAGCTCCAATTTTTTTTGTTGTTGATAAAAGTAATTACATTTTGTACCTTGTAATAAGTGGTTTAAAATGCTGTATAATTATTTTGAGAACACAAAGCTCAGATTTTAGAAAGATGCAATAGTGTGGCTACCATTTATTAAGCACATAGCTATAACAGAATATGAGTAGGCATTTTATATATTTATCTCATTCAAATTTCATATAACCTGGGTAGATATTATCAGAAATTTGCTGATAAAGAATCTGAAGCTGAGGACATAGATAAGTCACTTTCAGGTAACACATTTAATAGATTGTTGATGAGAAATCAACAACTATCACATTGTTAATTACCACTTGGTGCTTCAAATTCTCTATAATAAATTGAACTTTATCCTTTTTTAAATATAATTATGGTATATGGTGAAATTATCACAATTTATATTGTTTTAAATTTTTTTATTTCTGTATTTTTATTATGCAAATTTAATTTTGTTTTGTTATTTTTCTAAATTTTTGTTACCATCAATAATAACTGTGGAATTGCTTTGTATTTGTTTATTTCCCATTTAAAAGTGACTATATCAATAAGTATACCCATTTAAAAATGGATATACATCATGAAATTGTCCTGCAGGGAATATCTGAGGGTGCCTATTTTTTTTATAACCATGCCAACATTAGATATTAGAAAATGTTAAATTTTTTTCTAATCTAGTACATAAAATGTTTTATCTTCATTTTATTTCCAAGTCCTTCCTGCACTAGCAAGAACTCTTTAAAAATTTACTCTATGCATTTCATCTTTCATAATTTTTAATACATTATTTTTGGTGTGCTTATTTTTATTTTTATAGTAGAAGGTTATTAAAGGAACTAGTCTTTGCCTATCATGTATAATGTAAGTACTCTTTACAGCTATTTTATTAGCAAATTTGTTCTATTATTTTTTCTGTGCAAAATATGTAAGTATTTATAAGTTGAAAAACAACAGTCTTTTACTTTATGGATTCTGATTCTGGTGTCATGATTATAAATGCCTTTCCTATTTCAACAGTATAAAAATATTTCAATCTCAATTTAATGTGGGGTATATAAAGTTATGAATTTTCTTATTAGTTTTTGACCATAGCTCCCGTTATTAAGTTTATTAAAATAATGTTTAACATTTAATTAATGCATCATTTTAATTTTATAATCCTACTTGTTTAAAAATATCAGTTTTTTCACATAAATCAAAGTTAGCAGGCAGAATCAACTGTGGAGTAGCATGATTGTCTATTTCATATCTGTGAGAACACAAATTCTTTCTCTGTCCTGCCACCTTAACGTCTGCCTCTCGAGACAGTGGTTCTATTCTTTATCAGATGCTTTCCTGTTCACCTGCAGAAAGACTGACTGAAAGAAATTCTTCCCAACCATGAAGTATAACTCCTTTTCTCCAGATTGGATTCATGATTACCACAAGACTACTCCTGGACTAAAAACAGTTACTAGGAGCCAGGCATGGTTTTTAGTGTGCCCAGACTCATCAGAATCTATCCTGAATTTGAGAATAGAGTCCCTGAAGCACAGGGTAGATACACAGTAATACAGAAATATAGAGAAGGAAGTCTTTTCATCAGTTTATGTCTTTTGTGTAGTTTTACATGAATTTTAATTTTGTTACTCTTGTTCTATATATCGTATTATACATAAAATACACATCCTACATATTTATTATGTATGTGTTTGTTATATTATATATTCCTTTTATATTAAGGATAGATATTGAGTAGCAATATATACTTAGGTTCTTCATTTAATTTTAATTGTCTTTTGTTATTTTTTTCACTAAGGAAAGTTGGCAATTTTATGTCATCAGACCTATAAATTAAAATTTATTCTATTTCACCAATTTGTAAAACTTCTTTTTCATTAATCAATATTTTTCTTATGAGCCATTCCCATAAAAATTATTTTGATGTGTGGTATGTGATGAGTTTCTCATTTATTTTGTTTTCCCAATTGTTAACCAGTTGTCTGGTTTCATCTATTAAATAAAAACTTTCTTTGTACACTGAATTTTTTTCTTTTAATATTTGGTACCAGGGTTTGAACTCAGGAGGTCTCACTGAGTTGCTTAGCGCTTCATTTTTGCAGAGGCCGATTTTGAACTCCCGATCTTCTTGCCTGAGCTTCTCCAGCTGCTGGGATTACAGGAATGTGCCACCACACCTGGTTTACACTGGAGTTTTAAAGTGATAGCAGGGAAGGGTTTACTTTTTTTATATCCAGTAAGATATAAAATCACAAAATCATTTATTATTCATCGTATCAGAAAGTTCAGAATATTGGCATTCAAAATTAATTTCCCAGGCTTGTTGATAAACTTATGAAGAGCAAGAAAACAAAAATGATGAGCATCTAATGTGTGCCATGTTATTTATTTGTATTGTCTAAGATAATACTTATAGCAACAGTATAGGCTAGTTATTATCTTCATCTTACAGGTGAGGAAACTGAGGGGTTATTTAACTTGTCTGGGACTTCAGAGCCACTAATTGAAAGGTAGAACTTGAAAGCTCATCTATTTTAACATTCTGAGTCATAAGATAAAAATGAGAGATGCCAGGGCTGTCTATTGGTAACAAAATTAGGGGTATTGAGGTCTCCTTAATGAGAATCATCTCATATTTTTGAGAAATATGAATTTAAAATCATTGCCTAAGCAATGGTTATGAAACTTTTTTTAAAACCCATTTGCATCTCATTCTTTTGGTTAAGTGAAAATTTCTTATTTAGTAAACAAAGATTCCATTGCTATGTTTCCTCACTCTATTGGTGTATGATCTTCATAAAATATTGGAATGAACTGAGTGTTCAACATTCTTTTACTTTCCAAATAATTTGTGTTTAACACTGTTGGCAATGAAGTGGCTCAAAGGTGGATTTTTTTGGTGGAAGAAAAGCATGGCAGACTGTGATAGTCTCAGGCATCTCTTTTACTTTCCTTCTGGAACTGGCACACCACATTACTGGTAGAATAATCTACCTCCATGGAGTGGGTAAATATAGCCATCTGTTAGATGGTATTCTAAAAAGGTAGTAAGTCCACTTTTGATATCTATTTCAATGTAAATACCTGAAAGAGTTGTGTGATATGAGTCATTTAAAGCTTTTTATAAACCTACTGATCCCATTATAAAGGTCATTAATATATGATGCCAATCCTGAAACCCCAAATGACAAAGTTTATAAAATTAATTTTAGAAGTAAATGTAAACAAAGTTTTTCTTTATTAAAGGAGTAGGATGCTTTTATCTATGAAATAATAAATGAATTCACACAGAATTGATTTCATTACCATTTCTGCTTTGTTTTTAGGCAAAGGTCAGAGTTAAATGTAATGCCGTGACTACATAATGCAAATCTAAGATTTCATGGTTGTCATGTTTATTTTTACCTGTGTTTAATACCTTGGAATTTTATATGCATACTTTTTAACAGTCTTTTTCTCCCCACCACCCCCTGCTTTTTTTTTTTTTTTTTAAGTATTGGTGATTGAGCTCAGGACCTAATGCATGGAAGGTAAGCACTGTGCCCCAGCTCATTAACAGTCTTAAATTAAACATACCATGTCCTATAAACCAACTCAAACTTAATTTGAATCAGGAAAATTATGTAAATTAAAAATTAAAGGTATGGTCAACCTCCAAATGTGGGATTCCCTAAACTATGAAAGGCCAGTGTTTTTCCTATTTAGCTTAATTTGTTTGCTTTAAACAGAATAAAAAACCTCTTGGGGTGGGTGCCATAGAAATCTGTTTGCTAGCATAAGTTTCAACAGGCTATGGAAGTAGTTCAGACTCTTCAGATTTCTGAGTGAAATATAACTTCATCTGCCTGCTCATAGTAGACAATGAATATGCGAACAAAGTTTTCAAGCTTTCCTTCTGATATCACTCCTATCAAAAAACTTAAAAATCCTTAAAGCTAAACTAAAATCAAACAAACAAATGATATGTGCAACCTCCAGAGTGGCATCTTTCCCATTGTGACCTTGCTATAGTTGGTCAGAGCAATAAGCAGAACTGCATCCAATTTTCCTTAATGGCTGTAATGATTCTAGCCTTTTTCTAGGGCCAGCGATCATCAAAATGATAATTCAATGTTAATCTTGAATGTAACTCCAGCATATGAGGAATTAAAGCATAATAGAAATTATCAGGATAAATGTATTGAGAAAGATTTGTCACACACAAACATAGCATTCAATGTTTTGATGGATTTATGACAACAAGTATACATCAAATGTTTTGGAATTATTGCCACAGGTTGTGATTCATCATTTTGACTAAGAATTGTGTGTGTTTGCTAAAGGGAAAGTAATAAGACATTTGCTCATAGGTGGATGAATATCTCTGAGGCTTTTAAAAAAACATTATGAATTTCAATGCACCTCTTTAAATAACAGATTGTGAATGGAGACTGTGAGCTTATACCTGGAGAATTTGACAGACATGACATATCTTTTCTAGAAACAAGAGGTACCTTCTTGGTGTTCACTTTGGTTAGAGTTTCTACAGTCTGTCAGCTACCTTTGTGGAAAAGGAAGCTATATTTGGAAAGAAGTCAGCAAACCTCAGATTGTAATTGTTTTCTCTGCCAAAAAAGCAAGAGTTCTGACAGCTATTCCTTGTCATGGAGGAAAATCTTCAGCAAGAAAACAAAGGAGCATTGATCCTTATCATACATTATCCTCAAGGACTGTGCATAATCTGTCCATCATTTAAAAACAGTACACATAAATTTTAAATAACTCTACCCAGAAACAATAGTATCAATACAAACAATAGTATCTAAGTTGTATTTTTTTCTTCCTATTTAGACCCTTTAAAAATCATGAAAACATTTTTGCTCAGAGAAAAAGAGAAAATAATTATGGATGGATTGATTTCAAGCTTGTAGGGGGCAAAGTTACAAAAATACTTTTTCAGTTTTTGCAGGAGATTATGCCTATAGATGACACAGCTGGAATTTGGGCATTTTCATTATTTCTTCAGTAGGTAAAATAAAAACTCTATTGTATTATGCTATTACAGTTTCAGACTAAAGCCCAGAACTCCTTATATAACTGTTCCTGACTCTTAGCTTCAAAACAATGAATTTTGTATTTTGAAAAAATGACTTCCTAAAATAGACTGACCAAAATTCATACATTCATTCTCCTTTTGATATGGTATTAGAAGAATAAATATGAGCATTTTGGAATGTCAGTACAGTAGGAATGCAATTTCTTCTAGAAACCCAGCTCTACCATCATGATATATTATGCTCCTTTTTCTAAAATTTAATTAAATGGCAAGAAATGCAAACTGACTTGCTACCAGGATGTCCTTTGTCCCTGTCATAGTCCATTTTGTGTCAGTATCACAAAGTACATGAAACTGGGAAATATATAAAGAAAAGATGTTTAGGTCATAGTTTTGGACCTAAACCTAGTTTGGGTAGACCCATCTGGTCAGCTTCTGGTTAGGGCCTTCTGACTGAGTCATAACATGGTGAATGGCATCACACTGGTGGGAGTCAGCAGGAGAGGGCACATTGCAAGAGAGAAAGCAAGTTAACAGTGAAGATCAGGCTCATTCTTTTCTAAAAACTAATTCTCCTTGGAAAATTCTACCGATAAAACCTAAACCACTCTGTGAGACCAGCTTTAATTCCTTCATGAGGGCCCTCATGACCTTACCACCTCTCACTAGGCACCATTTTCTAAAGGTCCCACCTCTCAATACCATTACTTTGGGAAAAAGTACAAGGACCTTTGGGGAACAAACCACAGCAATCCCTAACCTAATCATGTGACAGTTGCCAGAGTTCTTATTTAGAGTACTGTAATGAATGAGGCTCTCTATGCTTTATGCCATATTTGTCAGTACCGATTGTCCAAGTTTCCATGATTCCTTGGAAGTGAGATGCTCTGAAGTGCTGTGGTCCCTAAGAGAATTGCACAGAGAATTTTTTTTTCTTCTGAAGACTCAGAGTGGAACTGAGATAAAGGTTTTCTGAGCTCACAATCATCTATTACTTTCCTAATTGTGGGAAAGCTCACTTGCTCTCATCTATTCTTGTTTTTCTCCTCTTTACCATCTCAGGAACTACTTGACATGATCACCTGGCTGGGGTTATATTTTGAATAAACAATCAAAGAACTCCCACCCTTGCCCCATCTGCACCCCAGACTATTCTGCTTGTCAACCTAGCCAATAGACAATGCATATTAAATATGAACTTCTTTTTTAGGAGAAAATGCAAAAGACAACAGAGGAAAGGGAAATAAAAACACAATAGTAAAAACAAATTAGTACCTCAAAAATTCTCACTCTGTGAGTTTGGACAAGTTCTTTAAACTTTGATTTTCTCATCTATAAAAGTGAATAATAATTGCACTATGAAAATTAATGCATGTAACATACCAAGAATGGTGCCTAACACATCACATGTGATTCTTAATATTTTTGAGATGTTGGAGGACAGTACAGGCATAGAAGCATAATCTTCTAAGAAACTACAAGCATCCTGTCTTAAGCCAGGATATTGGAGTTTGTATTCCTGAGAAATTTAATTTTGGTCAAATTTATCTTGTCTCTATATAATGGGGATAAAAAATAAAATACCTCTTTGATTTTGGGGAGTGTAAGGTTTTGGAAAAATGCCTTGGGAACAGAAAGTGCTTAATAAATAATACCAACCTGCATTGTCTTACTGTATTAGTACTAATGACTTTGAGCCATGCATGGTGCCTATCAAACCAGCCCTGTACTATTACTCTGTTCAACTTTGGACAATTTTGTGATAGTTTTGTCTGTTTCTGATGTTTTCAAGTGATGTTCTCATGAAAATCCAATTTTCTAGAAGTATACAAGGTCCATGTTTACCAGTGTTTGAATCTCTAAAATCCTACATAAAATAATATTCCACACATACAGGTTGCTGAATTCTGAAAATACTAATGACTCATGTGGAAAGAAGTTGTGGAGAGTTGTACAGCAAATAAAGACTGCATAGAAAACCCAAGAACAGTGATCCTGCAGAGCTAAATTCAGTAAATCTAATTTTTTGGAAAGATTAGAAATTCTTATAAGACCAAGGGATTAATAGAGTCTGCAAGTAACTCAGGGCATTTTAAATTATTTTCCTCTTTGCTACCATGACTCATGATGTTCAGACGATATCTAAAACAAATTGGGTTATTATTCTTTGTTTACCTCATATGTATAATACAATATGTATAATAAAATGTGTTTAATTTATACCTATAACTTTGGTACAAGAGTAGTTAACAGATTCTAAAAATCTCAAGAGTGAATCCTCCTAATGTCAATATGTATCTACATAAGTATATATCTCTTTATAGTTCCATGTATCAGAAAAACAAAGTTTTAATATTATGCATAGATGAGAAAAGAATGTTATCAGTTTGTTCCAGATGTCTTTGGAACTTGAGGATATGTGTTGCAGTCACAAAGAATGAAATAATTTGAATTGTCCTGATCTTTTCACTTTCCATATTGATTAAAAACATCACTACCAGCACCTTCAACAGTAGTATTTGCATATCTCAGGGTGAGATAAGTCAGGGATGTGGATATGTGGATATAGTCAATTCTAGAGTGATTTATTAAATTTTAATGAAGAATATTTCTAATTGAGTGAAATTGAACATAAAAGTTTGGGTGATGTTGCTGGAACAAGTATTAGATTTTTTAATATTTAAAATGTTAATTTTTAAGCTGTGCATAGTGGTGCATGCAATTCCACCTGAGGCAGGAGGAATGCAAGTTGAAGGCCAGTCTCAGCAACTTAATGTGACTCAGTCCCAAAATAAAAGGGCTCAGTGGCAGAGTGCCTGTGTAGTATGTGCAAAGCTCTGGTTTCTATCCTCAGTGCCACATGCGCACATGCACAAAGTTTTATTTTAGTTATAAAACAAGTTTTAGAATTTCCCTCATAGTCATTTGAATATTTAAAACCTAGTTCTTGCTGCTTTATCATTGCCACACCAAAAATAACCCAATAACTCAAAATAAAATAACAGCCCAATATGAAGAATAATTTCTTTAGTACTTTTTTTGTACTGGGGATTGAACTCAAGGGTGCTTTACCACTGAGCCATTGAGCCACATCCCAGCTCTTTTTATTTTTAATTTTGAGACAGAGTCTCACTAAGTTGCTTAGAAACTTGCTAAGTGCTAAACTGCTGAGACTGGCCTGGAACTTGTGATTCTCCTGTCTCAGCCTCTGGAATTGCTGGGATTACAGGCGAGTGCCTCCAAAACAATTTAACTCCCTGAAAATGAGTCATGTTTCCAAAGACATCAGGAATAATGTGAAAACACAGAAAACCATAATATCTGGAATGTCTGATACTCTGGCTATTTTTGATATCCCTTATGGTCACACCAGGTGTCTTCAATAAATCCTCTGAACTTTAAAGTCAATTGGCACTTGTGGTAGGGAGAATAGATTCAGTTACCTTCTAAGGCACTAAAGCAAGATACTACAAAGGAACATTGCCCTTGTGGTAGTTACAGGAATGGAATCTGATTGCTTGCATGATTTCTAAGAAGTTTTATTGAATTGTTTAAGACATGTTTTATGTAAAACTAGCTAATCTACATATGAATACAATTAACATACTGACTTAAAAGGAGTAATATATGAATGAGAGAGAATTTGTGGGATTTTTTTTTTCTCCTAACAGTTTGGGGCAATATTCTGTGTGTGTGTGTGTGTTTCTTGAAAAGAAATTTTGCTTAACTCAGCAGTTGAAAGAATTTGGTTTTTATACTTTTAAATATTTTACTTGACATCACTTTTAAATTCAACATTTTGTATACTTTGAACAATTATGTGCTACTTAATAGGCTTGCAATTCATAATATGAAGCAGCAAGGTAAATGAAAAAATGCATTGCAACTTAAAAACAATAAAATCAGGCCAAATTTAAAAATACTCTTGACAATATTTACCTCAGCAGTTGGAAGGATTATACTGTTTTGAATCAATCAAAATACCCATTTCTCCTTGGTGAGCCATAGCCAGAGTTTAAAGGTGTCCCATTTGAACATTTCCATTAGTGAACCATTTCCATAATAATGGTGCATAACAATCAGAAAATATCAGTGGTATACCAAAATGAGCCTTTCTTTTGCTTAAAAATTTGTGCATCTGGGTCTGTTTCAGGTGTTTTTCCTCTGATTGACCAGGTTGGCTCTGTTCCATGTGTCCCTTGATCTGCAGGTTAATGTGGCATGTTCTCCTTGTGAACTGAAAGAGACCGTGACAAGTACACATCAAACTCCTCCTTGCTTCATATCTGTTGATCTCTTCATTGATGTTTCAAACAAGTCACATGATCAGGCCTCAAGTCAAGGACTAAGATATTTTCTAACTCCCCCAACAATGATGCCATAGCAGAGGTGTGTGAACAACTGTGGTCAATAAATCAATGTACCACATACAGTTTATCTTCCTCTTTTTAGCTACAAAATTATAAAAAGTCACTTAGAAAGATACCATACATATCATAAATTGATTGAACTGAATTGTTTTAGGTAACCTAAATGGATACCTTAAGTTTTATGTTAAATAACAAGACAAAGAGTGTATCACTTCCCTGGAGCACAGAATATTTGTTAAACTAGGAGGTGATAGTAAAATACTTCCTAAACCAAACATTAAGGTATTTCACTCTGGAAAGCATTTCATCATGTTCTCAGAGGCATTTTGAAGTTATCTTAAAGTATTCCCAGTAACATGCCATTGATTATTTTTTCTCATAAATATCTTTATAGTATTAACATATCTTAGCCTCAGCATTATGATTTTTCTGCTTTGAAGTGATAATCTTTAGGCTATTCAAGATACTGAATTCATTACTGATATATGTAACCTGGTATTAACAGGGTGGTCAAGAACAATTTTATTCTCTCATTTTTTATTGCATACCTGTGTGAATACCTTTTTTTTTTTTTTGTAAGACCAGCATATGTTAGCAGGAAACAGCAAGCTCCCATATCACTGCCTGTTTTGTATATGGCACTGCTATGGTTTGAAAAAGTGTCCCCAAAGGGCCACATGTTAAAGGATTAGTTCCCAGGGTGATGCTTCTTGAAGGTGGGGGGACCTTTAGAAAGTGGGGCCTAGTGGGAAGACCTTAGGGTATTTATTGGTCATGTGCCCTCAAAAGGGATTATGGGGCCCTTATACCTTCCTTTTCTAGTTTGCTTCCTGGTGTATGAATTGAGAAATTTGCTCCACAACATACTTTTGCCGGGTCTTCTATGTGCCACATATTGCTACCTTATCATACTACCAAAGCAAAGCAGCCGCTAGATCTTGGCCTGGAATTCCAAAACTGTGAGACAAAATAAACTTTCTCTATTTATAAGTAAATTGCTTCAGGTATTTTGTTGTAGCAATGAAAAGCTGACTAATAGAGCTACCTTCAAAATTCTTATGCTTAGGGGCACAATATAATTGCATTCACTTTTTTTTCTCAATTTTATTCAACACTGAGTTACTTAAGTATAGGAGGCAAGACCAAAATTTCTGTGACTAATGGAAGGTAATAATTGGCATTAAGAAACAAACTTTTTGAGTACCTCTGTTCTTCATTGCTGTGCTCATAGCTGTGATTCTGTCAACACCAATCATATTATATTTTATCTTTTTCTATTTTACATTTTGGTGCTCAAAATAATCATTAAAGTTAAAAAATGTGTCTTCTATGTGCCACAAGATTTCAGTAGCAACAAGAAAAAGTACACATTTTCCCCATAAACTCCTATTGTCTTTGTAAAGAGATGGTTCAGGCTGTCCATAACTGGCTTTACCCAACTCTAAAGTGGAATAATTTCTGGCATGCGTGTGGAATGGCATTTGCTTTTTCAAATGACATGCTCCTGTCAACATGAGTCATTCAATGCTGTCACTCAATGAAGAACTTTTGCCAATACCTGTTTTCTCTCTGATTTTAATCCATACCATTTACTGTGTGACTACTTTTATAATTTCATAGCAATTGTGTGATTCATGTCTGTTTTCTTGAAACTAGTTTATTCTGGTATGACTGACATACAAAAAGTCATAAGTATTTCAAGTTTACAACTTGATGAGTTTGAATGTTAGTATACACCAGTGAAGTCATTCACACAATCTGTGCCATAAACCCATCTACTTGACATAACATCTTTCCCCAGGGCTTATTCATCTTGGATAACTGAAAATTTGTAGGCCTTAACTTTATCTTCCCATTTTGACTTCCTCCAGTCCTTGGAAACCACCATCATGATTTCCGCTTCTAACAGATTGACTCTTCTAGATTCATTACGCAAGGGTTATCATGTAGAATTTGTCCTGTGTCTGACTTATTTCACTTAATCTAATATCCTCCAGTTTCATCCATGTCGTTGCAAATGTTGGGCTTTCCTTCTTTGTTAAGGCTGGATATTATTCCATTATATGTATATACCATATTTTATTTATTCATTCATCAATAGATGGATATAGGTTGCTTCTGTCTCTGAACCATTGTGATTAATGCTACAGTGAACACTGCAGTGCAGATATGTCTTATAGGTCCTGATTATAGTACTTCAGGATATATCCAGAGTACAATTACTAGATCACATGGCAGTTTAAAATTTTTGTGCTACCTTTGTGTTTAATTTTTCCACATTGGTAGCTCTTAAGTACAATCCCACTTACAGTGTACAAAGTTTCCCGTATCTCACTATCTTTGCACAATTTTATTTATTTATTTATTTTAATTGACATATAGATGTTTTTGGTAAAACATGATATTTTGAAACATATATAGGTTGAATAGTGTTAAAATCAGGATAAGCACATTATCTCAACAATTGCTAATTTATTTGCCATAAAAACATTTAAAATTTTTCTTCTGATACTTTTTGACATACAAAGTATATTATCATCATTTAGGCCACCAGAACACCAGTATTTATTTGTGATTTAATTATAATTTAGTACCTACTGATCAACCTTTGGTCATTCCACCCTACCTCTTATTCTCCACAGCCTCTGGTACAGACTAATCTACTCTCAAATTCTATGAGATTAACTTTTTTGTATTAATATGAATGAGATCAAATCCATTTATTTATCTTTCATTTATTTAATTTAATGTAATGATCCCTATTGTCACAAATGATAGAATTTGATGCTTTTATGGCTGAATAGTTTTCCATTGTGTATATTCGTGTAACATTTCTTTACCTGAACATCAGTTGATGGACACTTTTGTTGTTTTCATTTCTGTTGCAATAAACATTGAATACGAGGTCTCTTGGACATACTGACTTCCTTTGCTTTGGATAGATACCAGATAATGGGATTAATGGATTGTACAGTGGATCTATTATTTATTGGTACTGGTAATTGAACACAGGGGCACTTTAGTACTGAACTACATCCCCAGACATTTTGTTTGTTTATTTATTTATTTATTTATTTATTTATTTATTTATTTTGGACACAGGGTATCATTCAAGCTGTTAGTCTAATTGGGGGGTGGGTAACCTTAAATGTGACTCAAAACTTTTACACTTTCTAGAATTCTCTTTCTTGTGCTTTTGAAGGTCTGCTCATGGTATGCCATAGCAAGAATCTTTCTGTTCACATTAATTTAAGATTCCATGGGACTCTGGTACCTGGATTAGGGAAGTTTTCTGCTTTTATTTCATTGAATAATTTTATATGCCATTTCCTTTTTCTTTGCCATCAAGATCCTTAAAATTTGAATATTTGTTTATTGGTGTCCCAAATTCTCAATAGTTATCTTTATTCTTTTTCATTTGTCTGGAATATTTCAAAGAACTTGTCTTCAAATTCAGATATTCTTTCTTCTCCTTGATCTAGTGTGCTGATGAGACTTTAGGTTGTATTTTTTAACTTATTGAATTCTTCATTTTCAATATTTTTAAAATTATTTTTCATTATCCCTATTTTATGAATTTCTCAGTCATGTCATGAGTGGTTTTCTTAATTGTCTGTCTGTACTCCCTTGAATCTAATTCAGTTTCCCTATAATCATTGTTTTGAGTTTTATATGAATTTCATCAATATTCTTTTCTTTTTCAGTCTGTTGCTAAAGATATTATGTACCTTTGGAGCATCATAGCACATTTTCTTCATATTTCTTGTGACTTTATGTTGAGATTTGTGCATCTGGTAGATAGTTGTCTCTAACACTTTCATAGTATATTTTTTATCCTAAAATTATGTCTTGGAGTGTCAGATTGGTAAACTATTTGGTTCTGTTTTCAGTTTAATGCCATATTGTCCACTTATTGCTCCTTCCATTATAATCCATAGCTTTGGGCATGGTTTGCATGGTAGAAGAATTGGAGAGCCCTTCTTCTGTATCTAGGCTCCATGTGAAGGAGAGGGTATTCTAACAGCTCAGACAGGATAGGGATGTGAATCCACTGTGTGGTTATCTGGCAAAGGCAGTGGTGGTACTGACAACATGCAGTATGGTGTATGCTTCCTTAGCAGTGGCAGAAAGCCCTTGGACCCATCACTAGCTCAGGTCAAATATGGGATGGTCAAAGTGGCAATGACTAGGGGAATATTGTGTGAAATACACACCCAGGTATAGGGGTGGCTCAGGTTGGCCAACTAGGGTCAATTATAGATAGGCTGTGGCACTTCTTATGGGGTTGTGATAGACAGAATGCACATTTTAGGAACAGCAGTGTCTCAGGCCACCTACACTGTGGCTGGGGCCAGCTATTGGCTGGAAGTTTGGGTGGACTATGGGCTTGTTGCAGAAGCAGCAGTGGGGGCATGTAGCATGGAAAGCATGCTGTGTGTCTTCAGGCCCAGTGGTGGTGCAGAATTGATGGGAGTAGTAGGGTGGTTGTGCCCCCAACATGTCACCCATTCTGCAGCAGCCTGTGCTCAGGATTGTGGGGGAGACAATGTGATATCCTTGTCTGAAGCAAAGCTACAGTGCAAATTCCTGGTAGCTCCTCTAAGATCCGATCATCCAACGACTGGATTCCTCCTGCCAGGAGGATGATCTGTGTCCATGGAGATGGGACATGCTGGAACTCTCCAGTCCACACATTCTCTTGCAATAGGGAGAACCCTGTTATACAAGCAGAATAATAGTTGCCAGTGTACTTTATTTCATTTTCTACTTTGCCATCTCAGGCCTCTGACATCTTGGGATTACTCTCTCTCTCTCTCTCTTGCTGAGTCCCAGAGCCACCGACCTCAAAACAAAGCTGTTTATTTGTTGTTCTGCTACTTCTTTGTGGAAGAGGAGACAAGAGGTGGGTATCTCTATTCAATAGACATAATAGAATTCTCTCATTTTCCTTTTATTATAGGGTTCCAGTTTCATTCTATTGTGTTCAGAAAAATATTTGAAATAACTGCAGACTTCTTAAATTGTAAGACATGTTTTATGAATTAGTCTGTGATCTATCCTGGAGAATATTCTGCTTGCAGTTCAGGAGAACATGTATTCTCTTGCTGTTGGGTGGAATGCTTTGAGTATGTTTGTGAGGTCCCTTTGTCCATGGTATATTCAAGTCTGCTGTTTCCTTTTGATTTTCTGCTTTAATGATTCATTCATTATAGAAAATTAGCTTTTGAAGTTTCTTACTCCTAATGTATTGCTGTCTAATTCTTCGTTTGGATCTGTCAATGTTTGCTTTTATATTTAGGTGCTCTCATGGTGGCTATTTATATTTGTAATTGTTGTATCTTTCTGTCAAAGGGATACTTATTTTTTTTTTGTCATACTGAGGATTAAGCCCAGGGCATTTTGCATGCCAGACAAGCACTCTACCACTTAGCTATATCCTCAGCCTGAAAGTGACACTTTTGTCATTATGTAAGAGTACAGTGTTTTCTGTTTTTTGTTTTTTCTTGGAGGGTACCAGGGACTGAACTCAGAGGCACTGGATGACTGAGCCACATTACCAGTCTTATTTTGTATTTTTATTTGGAGACAGGGTTTTTTGAGTTGCTTAGCACATCCCTTTTGCTGAGGTTGAATTTGAACTTGTGATTCTCCTGCCTCAACCTCCCAAGTCACTAGGATTTCAGGAATGTGCCACTGCACCTGGCTGTTTTCTGTTTTGACCACTTTTTTTCCTTGTTTATTTATCTATTTTTTGATGGGTGCTTTCTACATATATGTAAAGGTGGAATTCACTGTGGTTTTGTTAAATTCAATCCTCATTTCCCTTCCTCTTGATCTTCTGTTCCAGTAAATTCCCCATGTCTTTATAATATCTGACCCCCCACTATTTCCCCTTATTTTTCTCTAACTTCTGCATATGTTAGGAACATTCAACACTTGATGTTCTGTGTCTACCGTATTTCAATTTGAGACCAGGTGTTACGATGCTTCCTACATTGCTCTTCTTGCTCAGGACTATTCTGGGTCTTTTACTCTTACAAATTAATTTTAGGAATACTTTTTCTAGTTAGTTCTGTAAAGAAGGCCATTGATGTTTTGATGGGATTGCATTGAATTTGTATATTGCTTTTGGTAGTATGGCCTTTTTGACAATATTAATTCTGCTTATCCAAGATAATTGGAAGTCTTTCCATATTCTGAAGTCTTCTTCAATGTTCTGTCATTTTTAAATTACAGATATTTCACCCTGTTAGCTAAATTAATTCCCAAGTATTTAATTAATAATTTATTTTTGAGGTTATTGTGAGTGGAATAGTCTTCCTGATTTCTTTCTCCATAGAATCATTGTTGGAATATAGGAAACTATTTTTCTTGAATTTTGACCTTGTATCCTGCTACTTTGTTGAATTAATTTATCATCTCTTAGAAGTCTTCTGGTGAAATTTTTGGATATTCTAGATACAGGATCATGTCATTAAAAAACATAATTAATTTGATTTCTTCTTTTCCTGTTTGTATTCCTTTATTTCCTTCTCTTGCTTGATTGCTCTAGTTAGAGTTTCCAGCACTATATTGAACAGAAGTGATGAGAGTGATGATCTGTCCTGATCCTGACTTTAAAGGAAAAACTGTTTCTTTTTCCCATTCAGCATGATGTGGGCTTTGGGTTTGTCATACATAGACTTTATAATGTTGAGGTAAATTCTTTCTATTCCTAGTTTCTCCAGAATGAATAGGTACTGGATTTTATCAAAAGCCTTTTCTGCATCTATTGGGGTGATTATATGATTTTTCTCCTTAATTCTACTTATGTTATGAATTACATTTATTGACTTACATATGTTGAACCAACCTGAATCCCTGGGATGAAACCCATTTGGTCATAGTGTATTATCTTCTTGATGCATTTTTAAATGCAGTTTGCTAATGTTTTCTTAAGAACTTTAGTATCTATGTTCATCAGGGATAGTTGTCTATAGTTTCCTTTCCTTAATGAGTCTTTGGTTTTAGTATTAGGGTTATACTGGCTTCATAGAAAGCATCTTGGAGGGTTTCAATTTCAGGGAATAATATGAGAAAGACTTGTTGTTAGTACTTCTTTAAAGATCTGTTAGAACTCAGCTGAGAATCCATCTGATCCTGGGTTTTTCTTTTCTTTTTTGTTTGTATTTTAATTGCTGTTTCAATTTTATTACTTGATATTGGTCTGTTTAGGTTTTCTATATCTTCCTGATTCAATTTGGGCAGGTCATATGTGTATAGCAATTTGTCAATTTTTTTTTAGATTTTGTGATTTATTGAACCATAAATTTTCAAAAGAGTTTCTAATGATCCCCTGAATTTCAGAAGTTTCTATGGTGGTATCTTTTATCTTTTTTTCATCTTTCATTTTGCTGATTGGGTTTTTCTTTTTCTTTTGGTTTGCTTGGCTATCTTTTAGAAGAACATATTCTTTGTTGCATTGAACCTATGTATCGCTTATTCACAATTTCATTAATTCTGGCTCTGATCTTAATTATTTCTTGAAATGGAACATAACATACAATAATTTATTATTGGGAAGTATTTTTTAATGTAGCCATTCAATGCTATGAGTTTTCCTCTTAGAACTGATTTCCTACTATCCCAGAGATTTTGATATGCTGCATCTCTATTTGTTTCTAAGAATTTCTTGAGTTCTTCTATGATTCATTCTTCATTTAAAAGAGCGTTGGTTAATCTCCATGTGTTTTTGTGATTTTTATTTTTTATTGCTGTTGATTTTCCGTTTCATTCCATTATGATCTGATAGGATGCATTGGATTATATAAAGAACTTTTTTTTGTATTTACTAAGATTTACATTGTGACCTTGAATATGGTCGATAGTGGAAAATGTTCCATGAGCTGCTGAGAAGATGATAAATTCTGCTGTTTTGGGGTAGAATATTCTGTAGATGTCCACTAGATTCATTTGATTTATATTATTATATTATTATTTAGGTCAGAAACATCTTTATCAATGTTTGGACAACCTGTGTTTTGCCAACTTTTGACTTAGAGTGTATTTTATCTTATGTAAGTAGAGCTACCCCTGCTCTCTTTTGGCTACCATTTCAATGGAGTAACTTATTGAAACATTTATAAATAATGTATTAAACATTTGGGTATATATGTCCTTAAATCTAAGTGGAATATCTTACAGATATTATATAGTATGTTGTTTGTTCTTTATCTATTCAGCTTCTCTATATATTTTAACTGATGAGTTTAATCCATTTATATTTAAAATAAGCATTGATAGGTAAGGACTTACTATTTCTATCTTGTTGCTTTATCTGTTTTGTAGTTATTTTGTTCCTTTTCATCCTCTCTTGACGTTTTACTGTTTTGATGATTTTGTAGTCACATACTTTGATTTTTTTTGTCTATATAGTTTTGTTTCTGTTACAGGTTATTTTTCTTTTTGATTATCACAAAAATAAAACTTATGATAGCCTACTTGATATGATAGAAAATTACATTCAAAAATTGTATACTTTAACATGGAACACTTAATCTTAGTACAGTCAGAATTCACTTCTTTTAATATTTGTGTGTCCATTTACCAGTTTTTTTGTTGTTATTATAGTTGTTCATAGTACCTTAGTATTTTAACTTTAACACAAGAATTAAAGATTTTTTTATGCGCCACCATTCCTGTTTTATGTTAATCTGTATCTGCCTATACATTTACACTTATCAGGGATGTTATACTTTCATGTCTTTTGGTGCTGTTATTTGGTGTCCTCTGTTTAATGAAAGTGAAGATACCTTGTTAATATTTTTGTAAGGAATTTCTTGTGGTGGTATTGTTCTGCTTTAGTTTTTCTCTGTTAAAGTCTTTATCCCTCCCCCATTTTTAAAGATCAGCTCAAAATTCTGCTTTGCAAATGGAAGTTCAAAAACGGAAAGTATCCTTTTCATTCCTAATTTTTGGAAACATATGCTGTGTGCCAGGAAATCTCAGTCCAGGGAATATGGTCAAGGAATGAAGGAGTAATGAATTCAAAGACAATAGGCTAAGAGAGCTTTTCAACTTAAGAAGTGTATCTTGTCCTCTTGAAAACTTTACTTGAAGTTAGCTTTAAAAAACTTAACAATCCCTGGACTTCTTCCTGTCATCCAGAAGAATAGTCCTTTTTATTTTTCTAAGAAAATGGAGATCTGATGGCTTAGTGCTATAAATAACACAAAGGGCTAAGTAGCTTTACCAACCTCTTAATTCTCTTTATAGCTTTAAGTTTTAAAAAATTAGATATTAAACAAGTGCCAGGTGAGGAGTTACCAGAAAGATGGAACTCTAGCTAGGTGTGGTGGCCCAAGCCCGTAATCCTAGCAACTCAGGAGACTGAGGCAGGAAGACAGCAAGTTCAGCAACTGCTGTCTCAGGCTAGGTTCAGCAACTTAGACCATGTTTCAAAACAAACTAGGATGTAGCTGAGTGGTAAAGTGCCCCTGAGTTCTATCCCTAGTATCAATGGGAGTAGGAGGGAGAAGGAATTCTCCAGTTAAATTAAGTAAAAAAAAATACACAGAAATAAAAGTGTGCAGGTTGTGGGTTTTGGGAAGTAGGGGGTTTAAAACTTGCCTACTGGTTCTTTATGGGAAACTCAGAGAAAGCAATAAAAGCTCTGATTAGAGCATTATTTTAAGATGTTAACAAAATGAAAGCAAGGG
Source organism: Sciurus carolinensis (assembly GCF_902686445.1). Taxonomy (NCBI): domain Eukaryota; kingdom Metazoa; phylum Chordata; class Mammalia; order Rodentia; family Sciuridae; genus Sciurus; species Sciurus carolinensis. Next base: position 799,080 of record NW_025920147.1, read on the forward strand.
CTGGGGATGTAGGTGCTTGCTTAGCATCTGCAAGGCCCTAGATTCAATTCCTAGTCACACACAACACACACACACACACACACACACACACACACGCAGAGAGCAAATATATATTTTTTTATTTTACCGCTGAACCTATTGGAACTAGTTTATCATTGATCTTTATGATTGAATTTTATTGGTGCATTGTAGTTGTACATATTGATGGGATTTGTTGTTACTTAGTCAAATATGCACACAATATAACAATATAATTTGGCCAATATCAGTTCCAAGCCCTTCCTCCCTTCCTCTCCACCACCTGCCCATTGGTCCTTTTCCTCTACTGATGTCTCTTCGATTTTTTGGAGTCCCACACCCTACATTTGTTTCATTTTTCCTTTATAGTTTCTGCATATGAGAGAAAACATACAACTCATAACCTTAAGAATTTGACTTATTTCGCTTAAATTCATGGTCTCCAGTTCCACTATTTTCCTGCAAATGCCATGATTTAATTGTTCTTTATAGATGAATAAAACTTCATTGTGTATATATACTACATATACTACATTTTTGTTATCCATTCATCCAATAATGAACACCTAGACTGGTTCCATAGTTTGGCTATTTTGAATTGTGCTTCTATAAACATGGGTATTCATGTATCACTATAGTAAGATAAATTTAACTCTTCAGGATAAGTACTGAGAAGTGGTATAGTTGGGTCATATGTTAGTTCCATGCCTAGACTTTTGAGGCGTTGCCATACTGATTTCCATAGTGGTTGTACTAACTTACAGTTCCACCAAGAATGTATAAATGCTCCTTTTTCTCCACATCCTCTCCAGCATTTATTACTATTTGTATTCTTGATGATTTCCATTCTGACTTGTGTGAGATGAAATCTCACTGTAGCTTTCATTTGCATTTCCATAACTGCTAATTGTGTTGATTTTTTTTCCATGCATCTGCTGGCCTTTTGTATTTCTTCTTTTGAGAAGTGTTTGCTTAATTCATGCACCCATTTATTAAAAGTTGTTTGCTTTTCGGTGTTTAGTTTTGGTATAAAGTTTTCTGAGCTCTTTATATATTCTAGATATTGTCTGTCAGAAGAATAATTAGCAAGGATTATCTCCCATTCTGTAAGTTACATTCCTCATTGTTTCCTTTGCTGTGCAGAAGCTTTTTAATGTGATGCCATCCCACTTATTAACTCTTGGTATTATTTTCTGAGCTTTAGGGGTCCTATTGAGAAAGTTGTTGCCTGTGACTAAAAGCTGGAGGGTTGACCATATGTTTTCTTCTAGGAGTTGCTTAATTTCTGGTCTAATTCTGAGGTTTTTGATCCATTTTGAGTTGATTTTGTGCAGGGTGAGAGATAAGGATTTACTTTCATTCTTCTGCATATGGATAACACTTGTCCTACCATTGTTTGTTAAAAAGGTTATATTTTCTCCAGTGCATGTTTTTGTCAAGAATCAGATGACTGTATCTGTGTGGGTTTGTCTCTGTTTCTTCTATTGTACCACTGGTTCATGTGTCTGTTTTTATGATAGTACCATGCAGTTTTTGCTAATATTATAGCTCTGTAGTATAATCTGAAGTCAGGTATTGTGATGCCTCCAGGATTGTTTTTTTGACCTACAATTGCTTTGGCTATTCTGAGTCTTCTATTCTTCCAAATGAATTTTAGGATGATTCTTTTCTAGTTCTGTGAAGAATGTCATTGAATGGGATTGAATTAAATCTGTATATTGAAAAGCAAATATATCTTAAGGAAAAATTTAACAAAAGTCTTCAATGAATGTATACACTTGCTAAAACTGTTCTAAAACAACCTCTATCCCAGGTTTTTGATTCTGTAAAAATGCCTAGAGAATCCTCTGTTGGAGACAGTTGATAGAATTGTCATTCATATTATGGAGTAATTGCATTTGGACTCATCAGGTTTCTTTATTTCTTAAGGTGGAAAAATCTTGCTTTAAATGAACATTAATGCTTAAAAGGTAATGAGGGTTTCTGAACCCAAACTGATAGGCAAAGATAAAGAAATGAAGATAAGCTTTAGAAGGTAAGTTCGAGAGGTGACTTGATGCTATTCTTCAAGCATAGCACATTAGGAAGTGGGTTTGGTCAATGTTTCATCAAATATTTATTGAGTGCTCATTCTTTGCAAGTACTTTGTAAGATCCTGTAGGCAACAACAAAAAAGGATGTGTATGCTATTAATGTTTAGCCCTATTTAGGCAATCCTTCAAACAAAAACTGGGAATACAGCTTTTAAAGATTTGATGGAGCCGGGCATGGTGGCACATGCCTGTAATGCCAGTGATTCAAAAGTCTGAGGCAGGAGGACCCTGAGTTCAATGCCAGCCTTAGCAACTTAATGAGACCCTGTCTCAAAATTAAAAAAAAAAGGGTTGAGGAATGTGTGTCTGGTTAAGCACTCCTGGGTTCAATCCCCAGGACAGGAAAAAAAAAAAGATTTGATGGATGCTTCATATTTTATATATGATGTATTTTATTGAATGACTTAAATTATTAGTTGCATTATTTTCAATTCCTTTCTTATTAAACATTTCATTTGGATATAATTGTAGATGCAAATGAATTTGTAAGAAATAATGCACAGATACTCCATATGTCCTTCACTCAGTTTCTCCCATTGGTAACATCTTGCATAACTATCATATAATCACAAACAGGAAAATGATGCTGATACAATCCAGACTTACACAGATATCATCAGTTCTTCATGTATTCATGAGAGAGAGAGAGAGAGAGAGAGAGAGAGAGAGAGAGAGAGAAAGAAAATATGAATGAATAGGTGTTTTGGTTCCATGCAGTTTTCTTACATGTAGATTCTCATCACGAGCAGCACAATCAAGGTAGAGAACAGGTTATACCATGAGGCTTCCTTGTGCTGTCCTTTTGTGGCACACCATCCTCCCTTTTCTCACACTCCCACTTCCCTGTCCCACTTCTAATCCCTAGTAGCTACAAATCTTTCCCTTATCTTTATAAATGCATCATTTGAAGAATATTATATAAATGGAACCATAATAAGTAACTTTTGGTATTGGGCTTTTTCACTCAGCATGATTCCCCTGAGCTGAATTGTTCACGTTCCACAAGTTAGCTCATTCCCTTTTGTTGATGAGCAGTATCCCATGAAACGTGATTTCTCTAACCATTCACCCATGGACAGGCATTTGAGTGTTATAAACAGAGCTGCTATGAACATTTACAAGTTTCTTCATGAAAATATATTTTCATTTTTTGCTGATAAGTGGCAATGAATGCAATTGCTGGGTAACATGGTAATTACAGGTTATAAAGAAACTGACAAACTATCACTTTACCAGAAAAATACAAAAGGTATAGTTTTTCCACATTCTCACAAGAATTTATTGTTGTCACTGTTTAGCCATTCTGATATATGTGCAGTATTGTCTCATTTCAGCTTTAATTTTCATTTCCCTTCAGTCTAATAATGTTTTACATCATTTCACATGCTCATTTGCTGCTTAAAATGTCCATTGCTCATTTTCTACTTGGATTTTAAGTCAATGCATTTTGAGAGTTCTTTACATAGTCCAGATACTAGTTCTTTGTCAGATATTTGCAAATATTTTTTCACAGTTAGACTGTCTTTTCATCCTTGTACAGGGTATACATATGGTAAAATTTTCATATTTGATCTATTATTGATTTTATAGATTCTGCTTTTGTGTCAAATCTAAAAATTCTTCTCTTAACCCTGTGTCCAGAAGATTATATCCTAGTTTTTCCTAAACTTTATGTTATATATTTAACCCTACTGCCTAGAGCCACAATTTTCAGCAAAAACACCAACTTAGAATTAACATTGTGAACAGCGACAACACCAAATTGTCAAACTTGTGTGAAGACATCTGATGTATTCTGTTCTAGGGTGGAGTGTGCTGCCAGTGGCAAGTGAGAGACTAGGACAGAAATAAGCTTTCGCCACTTGCAAAATGATCATTCCTTGAATTAAATTTTAATCACATCTTTCTACCTCAATCTATTTTGTTTATTTGATGTGGATAATTAAACAACAAAACAAAACAGAGGAAAAATTATAGCACAATGTGATGCTTCCTTACTGCTTATCTAGAAATTCAAAATTAAAAGTTACATTTTAGTAGCTGGAAGACCATTTCATCTTGTATAATTATCTTCAAAAGGAATTTTGAGAGTGTTTTTCAGAGGTGTCTCTGGGCAGCATTTCCTTTGCAGATTTTAAATGAATAATGATGGGCCAATACAATGGCTATTTCTTAGGCTAGACTTGAATACCAGTCTTGTTCACAAGACCAAGTGCATTTTCAAATCCAATTCCACATGTGTGCCTGATTCTAGAAGCTTTTAATTTTACTACATTTTACTTGACATAGAAAACCACACCATCAAATTTGGCTTTTAGCCTACAATGTCTCTCTTTTCCTGCTTTCCATGTACTAGAATACAGTTCACTCACTTCCTAGCAGCTAATAGAGATTGACTTTTTAAACCTCTGTCAGAAGGGAAAAAGGTTCCCCCTTTTTGAATGCAAAAGTTGAAATTTCCCAGGTTTTCCATACCTGTGGATCTGAAGTCAGAGAATAGTTCCTTAACAACATATCTCACTGTTCAAAATAACCTCATTGCCCTGTCCCTATAGGTGACACACTACCATTATCTTTTTTCCTTACCTTTAGGAAGTCCTGGCTTGTTAAGTCACCAGCTAGCACAGAAGCCTGTCATTCAATTTTCATATAATTTAAAAAATGATTTCTCTTTGTTCTAAAGTTTCCTTGGACTTGTTTTGTTTGCACTCATATTTTTGTTAACATGCTTCCAAGATCAGAAATTCTATCAATTATTTGTAAACATTCCATTTTTTCCATCCTAACAACTTTATATAGACACATACTCTAAAATTATTCATTGCCTTGTCTATGTGGAATCTGCCTACTAGTGTCATTCATGTAATTAACATGTAAGGAAATAAATGCAAAGCATTTTTATTTCATGCCAATTCTCAACGGAATGGTGTGATACAAGGAGAATATTTGTTTCTATATAAATTGCATTTTTATGAGATGAATGGTATTACTTTAGCTTACTCTTTATGCTAAGAAGATATCAATTTGAGTGCCAGAAACAATGATAAAAGAGCATTAATCAAAAGTTAATGTGAAAATTCTCATTTAAATGGCCTATAAAGAATTTAATATTTGTTTTTCAGTTCTTTTAAAAGTATGCTTTAATAATAACTTAAGAACAGATTAATTCTGAATTATAATTTTACTCTATTACAGAATTTCAAGCTGAAAATCCAGTTCATAAATTAGTCAATATGCTATCTTGAAACAGGATTTTAACTGATAAAAAAATTCAGGTTGGTTTATTTTAAGTTACTTTAACAAAATCAGATTACATCAGAATTAATATTTTTAATTGTGTAATTATTAGTAATATTTTAAATTGTGTCATAAGAATTTTGGAAATATTTCTTCTCTAGACTTAGAATATTCCATGAACCCAAAAGTAATGTAATTATTCACTATATCCAATAAACACATTTCAATGAAAGTGAGCCACCTTCTAAGGTTATGTATGATGCCAAACACAGAAACTGAATAAAGAAGCAAGTTACCACTGCTGCACTTTTAGTCACTGGGCCACAAAGAGATTAATCTTGAGAAAGAGGATAAGGTGTGCTGCCCTTCAGGTGCTGTATTATTGTTTCTAATTGTAAGATTCCTGATTATTCTCTGTATTTTTAACCACAACTTATCAGTACTGATTAGATCTGATGTTCCCTGGAGGATATTATTTAACTGCATATCATGTTTAACAGTGTGTTTCCTTTTTCTTTCCCTAAATTGTGGGCTGGTGAAAAGCTTTGCTAACCACATATCTGACAAAGAATATAAATACCTTTTGTTGCTAGAATAGAGGACTAAAAAATCAACAACAAAAATACAGACAATTCAATCAGAAAATATGCAACAGTCATTTCACTGAAGAGGAACTATAGATAGAAAATAATCACATAAAGAAACCTTTGACATCATTAAACATTAGGAAAATGAGAATTAAAAGTATAATGAACTGCAAAGGTGGCGCATGCCTGTAATATCAGCAGCTTGGGAGGCCAGGACAGAACGATCTCAAATTCAAGACCAGCCTCAGTGACTTAGCATGGTCCTACATAACTTAAAGACTGTCTCAATATAAAAAATGAATAGGGCTGGGAAGGTGGCTCAGTGATGGGGCGCCCCTGGATTCAACCTTCAATACCATTAACGAACAAACAAACAAGCAAAAAAACCCCCAAAATCTGATGCAACTATGTTCCTATCAGAATGATTAAGATAAAAATGTGACAGTTGCAAATGCTAGTTAGGATTCTGAGAAATTGGGGCATTCATATTTTGCAGATAGACGTGTAAAATGTTACATCCACTATTAAAATAGTTTGTATTTTTCTTTTAAAAATATATGTACTGAAAGAAAGATTAAACAAGTTAAGTTTGAACTTATTTGAGCAAAGAAGGACTTAAAAATTGGGCAGCACTCTAAACCAGTACAGGTTCAAAGAGATTCACACCGACTTGGTATACTGAACATCCTGGACGAATCATTGGAGAATTATGCTGAGTAAAGCTGTAAAAGATTATAGGCTGAATGATTTCATTTACATAACTTTCTTGAAATAATAGTATTACAGAAATGGAAAACAGATTGTTGACATAAGGTTTAGGAATGTGGTGATGGAACTGTTCAGTACCATGATTGTGGTGTTTTTATAATGAATGTATCCACGTGATAATATTGCATGGAAATGCACACACAAATACAAACAAATGCAGGCAAACTAGTAAAGTCTGAAAAAACTGTACATTGCATCAAGGTCAATTGCTTGTTGGGATATTGCACTACAGTTTTGCAAGATGGTAAAACTGGAAGATAAAGGGTGGGATTTCTCTGACCTACCATTTTTTGCAACTTCCTATGAATATATTATTTGAAAATAAGTAAAACTGATGTTTATTTCTTGTCGATATTACACAATGCTGATCTGCCCAAAATTAATTACTGTTTTCAAACTATGGATACTATTGTAATAAGTATATGTTTGATTTTAAAAAAGAGAGACAATTATTAGTTACAAAAGTGTTAAATGCAAAAAAATGTTCAAATAATTTTCTTCAGGAATCTGCATTCCACATAAGACTTTCAGTGTGTCATGAATATTCTAGGACTATTTTCACTTAATAGTTTCTTAAGATTATACTTCCTTGTCATATATGAAGAGTAACCTGTAATTTTTTTCCCTATTTGATCTAATTAAGTCATTTAGCTTGTACCCCAAAAGATATCCCAAAACACTGTAAATACAAAATTAACACATATTTGCAGCCACTTCCAAACTATGGCTTTATGATCCCAGTAGAATTATCGATGTATACTTTGTGAAAATATTAACTTTATATTAAAATACATTGCCAATAACACACAGCTGTATTACTAGAAATTTCTTAAACAAGTTTCTAAGAAAATGTAAATGGGTTACCTCAAAAAAATCTCACTGCTAAGATTGACTTCAGTCATGATGCCATGGCAACATCAAGATTGTGATTTTGAAAAACGGTCATTTAATTTGAGGAAGGATTAAACACAACATTTTGTACTTACATGATTCTAGGACAAATCTCTAGTAAGTTTGATCTTTCTAAATTACAGATATATTTCAGTGCCAATTTCATCAGTTTGGAAGCAATTAAAATTTTTCATGTGTTTACAGACTCACTTGGTTTTCTCAGCACTCAACTGATCTGTCTTTTCTTTTCTTTGTAGCCTGAGAAGTTTTGGGATGCATTTTCCAAAATTTGTGACAAACAACTGCTATTTTAAGAGATCAAATCCTGCCCTCACTACTCAGAATATGAGATAGTATATATGTGACTCAAAGGACTATGCAGTCACAATCAGACCTGTGTGGCATTTGCTAGGCACGGACATCTGTAGAGGTGGTGGGTTGGGGTGGGTTTTTGTGCAGAAATAAAAAAATGGCTAAGAAATGTACCAAAATGGGCAAGTTGCTTTTTTAGAGTTGCATATCATGCCGTGGATTAGGCTAGACATTGATATTTTTGCATATTTATTTAGAAAAAAAATATTTAAAACCTCTAAACATTAGGTTAACAGTATTGGGCTTAGAATAAGGAGATCTAGGTTGCAGTGACTTCTTTTTTTTTTTTTTTTTTTTTTTTGTACCAGAAATGAACCCAAGGGAGCTTAACCACTAAGTAACATTCCAGTCCTTTTTATATTTAATTTAGAGTCAGGGTCTAGCTAAGTTGCTTAGGGCCTTGCTATGTTGTTGAGGCTGTCTTTGAACTTGAAATCTTCCTGCCTCAGCCTCTGGAGATGCTGGGATTACAGGTGTATGCCACCATGCCCAGTTGCAGTGACTTTTAAATGTTCCAGATTTGTGATCTTGGATAGGTTAATCTCCTGTTCTTTAATATTCCCATGTGAAAAGTGATGCTTGTAATATTGTCATTTTAATTTTTTTTCCTTTTTAGATGGAGTTCTTGCTATGTTGTCAGACTGGTCTCAAATTTCTGTACTAAAGTGATTCTGTTACCTCAGTCTCTCAAGAAGCTGGGACTACAGGTACACACCACCAAATCCTGCTTGTAATATCTTTTTTAAAAAAATTTAAGTTGTAGATGACACAATAGCTTTATTTATTTATTTTATGTGGTGCTGAGGATTGAACCCAGTGCCTCATATGTACTAGGCAAGTGTCCTTACCACTGAGCCACACCCCAGCCCTGTAATGCCATCTTAACAAGGTTTTGTATAACAATTAAGTGGTTAATGTGCATGTAAAGGTCTGTCTGAGTATAGGATACTATGACTCTTTAGCAATAATTATAACTTTATATAAAATTTTTATGTGTAAACATGTAACAACATATATATTACATGTCTCTGTGTAAGTTTTCTTCATAAAGGCTGAGAATAAACTTTTATCATTCTTTTAAAATCAATATATATCTAGTGCCCAGTAGATAGGAGGCACTTACTAAAAATACATGGAGTAAACAGAAGAATAAACTTAAGGGAAAATGTACCCAGAATCTACAGAATTATTTTATTCTGATTTAGTTGGCGTCAGGTTAAGAATAAGCACAGAGGGATCCAAGATGGCCAACTAGAGGGAGGCTGCATTCCTTGGTGCTCTATAACTTCTGTTTCAAGCAGAGGATATCTGTTTCTTGGCGAGGCAGTTTTGGCTGCTTATCGATCCCCTGCTGTTTACCCCATTTGTCTGCCATGACCACCTGCAGTCTGCCAGCATATCAATGCCTTCTTTGAGTGCAGTTTGCTCACTGTCAGGGGCCTATCATCTGCCATTTGCCTGCCTCTTGCCTGTCCACTGCCTGCATTACACCTATCCATCACCCACCCAACACACGAGGTTCACCTCCCAATCATCCGACAACAGTCAGCAAACTGATTGCCGACCACCAGTGGAGCACCAGCTGCCTGCTGTTGCCTGGAAGTTCTCTGTCACAGTACCTGCAGGTTTGATTACATGGGACTGCCTCCATTTTGAGAAAACAGCCAGGCCCCATAGGACCCCGGGCTGGTCTGACTGAGCTCCATCTCCAGGATCCCTCAGCTCCACAGAACACTCCCTGCCTCTGGGACCCTCACATCGACTGACTGATCCCTGCCGCCAGGACCCCCAGACCAACTGACTGCAACCGGCCTCCAGGATTCCACAAACACACCTGACCTCCAGGAGCCCTGCCTGACCAACTGCATCTTGCCTCCAGGACCTCCTGCTGACCATGGCAACATCCTGAGCTGCAGCTCCCCATTTTCCAACACATTTCAAAGCCAGAGCAGCCATCTTGGATAATCCTGGATCTGTAGCTCCCATCTTTAGGTGGGACAAAACCCATCCTGAGAAGTCTGCTAGAGGCTTGAAGCTTATTGTCAGGTACCTCTCATGTGTCAGGCTACTGAACACTGGCATTACTATATGTCTGTTATACTGTAGATTTTCTTTTTTCTCCTTATTGAAAAAATTTAAGTTTTTATTTCTTTACTTTTCTTGCTCTCTTTTCCTTTGTTTATCTGTTCCCTCAGAGTCTCTTTCTCCCTTTTTTGCATGCTAACATCCAATTTCTTTTGATTACACTCTCACCCTTTCTAGTATCTAGAACTTCTGTATATTCTTTTCTTATCCCATTAACAGCCACATTCTACATCCCTCTGCATCTTCTTTGTCCTCCATTTGAAACTTCAGACCTTATTGCAAATCTGTCTGTTGTACTGAAGATAATATTTGAAATCATTCTCTTTATTATGACAATTTTATTATTGTCCTCATAGGGGCTATTTGGTCTAGGATTGCATAGTGTCTGAAATGGGCACTGCTAATATTAAAGAAAGGGTTTTGGAAACCTATAGGGCCACTATAAGCCTATAAGGGGGAAATCTGCAATACCCCAGATCTGCACTGCTAGAGGGGAAGATACATGAACAACAAGAAAAAACAAGGGAAGAAAATGATCCAAACAAATCTAGATTCTATAGTAATAGAATCCAATGAGAGTATGGTAGAAGAAATGTCAGAAAAGGACTTCAGATTATATAGGATTAAGATGATTCGCAAAGCAAAGGATGAGATAAGAGAGCAAATGCAGGCAATGAATGATAATACCAATAAGCTGAAAGAGCAACTGCAGGAAGCAAAAGATCATTTCAACAAAGAGATAGAGATTCTCAAAAAAAAAAAAAAAACCAAACGGAAATCCTTGAAATGAAGGAAACAATAAACCAAATAAAAAACTCAATGGAAAGCTTCACCAAAAGACTAGACCACTTGGAAGACACAACCTCGGACAATGAAGACAAAATATTTAATCTTGAAAATAAAGTTGCCCAAACATAGAAGATGGTAAGAAATCATGAACAGAATCTCCAAGAACTATGGGACATCAAGAAAAGACCGAATTTAAGAATTATTGGGATTGAGGAAGGCACAGAGATACAAACCAAAGGAATGAACAACCTATTCAATGAAATAATATCACTAAATTTCCCAAACCTGAAGAATGAAATGGAAAATCAAACACAAGAGGCTTACAGAACACCAAATGCACAAAATCACAACAGATCCACACCAAGGCACATTATCATGAAAATGCCTGACATTCAAAATAAAGATAGGATTTTGAAGGCCACGAGACAAAAGCATCAGATTACATATAGGGGGAGACTAATACCAATAGCAGCCGACTTCTCATCCCACACTTTAAAAGCTAGAGGGGCCTGGAACAATGTATTTCAAGCTCTGAAAGAACATGGTTGCCAACCAAGAATCCTATATCCAGCAAAACTTACCTTCAGATTTGAAGATGAAATAAAATCCTTCCATGATAAACAAAAGTTAAAAGAATTTACAAATAGAAAGCCTGAGCTACAGAATGTTCTCAACAAAATATTCCACGGGGAGGAAATGAAAAACAACAATGGAGGTCAGCAAAGGGAGGAACTACCTTAGAGAAAAACCACTCAAAGGAGAAACCAAACCAAATTAAAAACCAAAAATAAGCCAAATGACTGGGAAAACAAATCATATCTCAATAATAACCCTGAATGTTAATGGCCTAAACTCATCAATCAAAAGACATAGACTGGCAGAATGGATTAAAAAGAAAGACCCAACAATATGCTGCCTGCAAGAGAGTCATCTCATAGAAAAAGACATCCACAGACTAAAGGTGAAAGGATGGGAAAAACCCTACCATGTACATGGACTCGGTAAAAGAGCAGGGGTTTCCATCCTTATATCAGATAAAGTGGACTTCAAGCCAAAGTTAGTCAGAAGGGATAAAGAAGCACATTTCACATTGCTTAAGGGAACCATAAAGCAGGAAGACATAACGATAGTAAATATTTATGCCCCAAACAATGGTGCATCCCTGTACATCAAACAAATCCTTCTCAATTTCAGGAATCACATAGACCACAACACAATAATTCTGGGTTACTTTAATGCACCACTGTCACCAATAGATAGATCTTCCAAACAAAATCCAAACAAAGAAACCATAGAACTCAATAACACAATCAATAACCTAGACTTAATAGACATATATAGAACATTCCATCCATCAACAAGCGAATTCACTTTCTTCTGGAACCTTCTCAAAAATAGACCATGTGTTATGCCAGAAAGCAGCCCTTAGGAAATGCAAAAAAATAGAGATACTGCCTTGTGTTCTATCAGATCATAATGGACTGAGAATAGAAATCAATGACAAAATAAAAAAGAGAAATTACTCCAACACCTGGAGACTAAATAATATGCCATTGAATGAAACATGGATAACAAAAAACATCAGGGAGTAGATAAAAAGATTCTTAGAGGTCAATGAGAATGATGATACAACATAACAAAATCTCTGGGACACTATGAAAGCAATACTAAGAGGAAAATTCATTGCATGCAGCGCATTCCAGAAAAGAATGAAAAGTCAACAACTAAATGACCTCACATTACAGCTCAAAGTCCTAGAAAAAGAAGAACAGAATAACAGCAAAAGTAGTAGAAGACAGGAAATAATTAAAATCAGAGCTGAAATCAATGAAACTGAAACAAAAGAAACAATTCAAAAAATTGACAAAACAAAAAGTTGATTCTTTGAGAAAGTAAACAAAATAGACAAACCCTTAGCCACACTAACAAAGAGAAGGAGAGAGAAGACTCAAATTACTAAAATACATGATACAAAAGGAAATATCAAGACAGACACCACTGAGATACAGAACATAATGAGAAGCTACTTTTAAAATATGTATTCCAACAAAATAGAAACTACTGAAGACATTGACAAATTTCTAGAGACATATGCTCCTCCCAAACTGAACCAGGAGCACATACATAATTTAAATACATCAATATCAAGCAATGAAATAGAAGAAGCCATTAAAAATCTACCATCCAAGAAAAGCCCAGGACCACACAGATTCTCAGCCAAGTTCTACAAGACCTTCAAAGAAGAACTCATTCCAATACTTCTCAAAGTATTCCAGGAAATAGAAAAGTAGGGTACCCTACCAAATCATTCTATGAAACTAATATCACCCTCATAACAAACCAGGAAAAGACACATCAAGGAAAGAAAATTTTAGACCAATATCCTTGATGAACATAGATGCAAAGATCCTTAACAAAATACTGGCAAACCGTATCCAAAAACATATTAAGAAAATTATGCACCATGATCAAGTGGGATTCATCCCTGGAATGCAAGGATGGTTTAACATCCATAAATCAATAAACATAACCCATCATGTCAATAGACTTAAGGATAAGAATCATATGGTTATTTCCATTGACACAGAAAAAACGTTCGACAAAATACAACACCCCTTCATGCTCAAAACACCAGAAAAAATAGGGATAGTAGGAACATACCTGAACATCGTAAAGACTATTTATGCTAAGCCCTTTGCCAACATCATTCTTAATGGAGAAAAACTGAAACCATTCCCTTTCAAAATGGGAACAAGACAGGGATGTCCTCTTTCACCATTTCTATTCAACACTGTCCTCGAAACTCTAGCCAGAGCAATTAAAACAGACTAAGGAAATTAAAGGTATATGAATAGGAAAAGAGGAACTTAAGCTGTCACTATTTCAGGATGACATGATTCTATATTTAGAGGATCCAAAAACCACCTCCAGAAAACTTCTAGACCTCATCAATGAATTCAGCAAAATAGCAGGCTATAAAATCAACATGCATAAATCCAAAGCATTTTTATACACAAGCGACAAAACAGCTGAAAGGGATGAGGAAAACAACTCCATTTGCAATAGTATCAAAAAAAATAAAATGCTTGGGAATCAATCTAACCAAAGAGGTAAAAGATCTCTACAATGAAAACTACAAAACATTGAAGAAACAAATTAAGGAAGACCTTAGAAGATGGAAAGATCTCCCATGTTCTCGAATAGGCAGAATTAATATTGTCAAAATGGCCATACTACCAAAAGTGCTACACAGATTCAATGCAATTCCAATTAAAATCCCAATGACATACCTCACAGATATAGAGCAAGCAATCATGAAATTCATCTGGAAGAATAAGAAACCCAGAATAGCTAAAACAATCCTTAGGAGGAAGAATGAAACAGGGGGTATCGCAATACCAGAACTTCAACTATACTACAAAGCAATAGTAACAAAAATGGCATGGTATTGGCACCAAAATAGACAGGTAGATCAATGGTACAGAATAGAGGACATGGACACAAACCCAAATAAATACAATTTTCTCATACTAGAAAGAGGTACCAAAAATATGCAATGGATAAAACAGAGCCTCTTCAACAAATGGTACTGGGAAAACTGGAAATTCATATGCAACAGAATGAAACTAAACCCCTATCTCTCACCCTGCACAAAACTCAACTCACAATGGATCAAGGACCTTGAAATCAGACCAGAGACCCTGCATCTTATAGAAGAAAAAGTAGGTCCAAATCTTCAACTTGTTGGCTTAGGATCAGACTTCCTTAACAGGACTCCCACAGCACAAGAAATAAAAGCAAGAATCAATAACTGGGACAGATTTAAACTAAATAGCTTTCTCTCAGCAAAGGAAACTATCAGCAATGCGAAGAGAGAGCCTACAGAATGGGAGAATATCTTTGCCACTCATACTTCAGAGAGAGCACTAATTTCCAGAATATATAAAGAACTCAAAAAACTCTACATGAAGAATACAAATAACCCAGTCAACAAATGGTCTAAGGATATGAACAGATGCTTCACAGAGAAAGATCTACAAGCAATCAACAAACGTATGAAAAAATGTTCACCATCTTTAGTAATGGCGATTATCAAGAATACAAGCAACAATAGGTGTTGGAGAGGAGGTGGGGAAAAAGGTACACTCACACATTGCTGGTGGGGCTGCAAATTAGTGCAGCCACTCTGGAAAGCAGTGTGGAGTTTCCTTAGAAAACTTGGAATGGAACCACCATTTGACCCAGCTATCCCACTCCTTGGCCTATATCCAAAGGACTTAAAATCAGCGTACTACAGAGATACAGCCACATCAATGTTCATAGCTGCTCAATTTACAATAGCCAGATTGTGGAACCAACCTAGATGTCCTTCAATTGATGAATGGACAAAGAAACTGTGGTATATATATATATATATATATATATATATATATATATATATACACAATGGAATATTACTCAGCTATAAAGAATAATAAAATTATGGCATTTGCAGGCAAATGGATGAAACTGGAGAATATCATGCTAAGTGAGATAAGCCAATCTCAAAATCCAAAAGACTAATGATCTCACTGATAAGCGGATGATGACACATAATGGGGGGTGGGAGGGGGCCAAGAATGGAGGAAGGAGGGACTGTACAGAGGGAAAAGAGGGGTGGGAGGAGTGGGGGGGAAGGAAAAAATAACAGAATGAATCAAACCTCATTATCCTATGTGAATGTATGATTATGCAAATGGTATGCTGTTACTCCATGTACAAACAGAAACAACATGTATCCCATTGTTTAAAATAAAAATAATTTTTTAAAAAAGAGAATAAGCACAGAAATTGCCAGAACAGGAACAGAATTATAGCATCCCCTAAATGAAATTAAATAATTTTAGAAAATATCATAGTTTTTTTTTTTTTTATTTAAAAATTCCATTTTACTGTTATTGGGACAGTATCAATGGTATCAATCATGGCAGTCTTCTGCTCATGACCTTAACTGTCATTGCTACCACTGCTGAGAAAATGCAATTTTTCATTTGACATTAACCTTTTAAAATTGTAATTCTCATCTCTTTTGGATGTTTTCTATATATGCCCAATTTCTTCCTCTCTTCACTCTCTTGTTTCCTCACCTGTATCTAGGTTTTGTCCTCATTTTGAAATATCCTTCTATTTATGTGTATAGAATTTGATCCCACCCATCCTTTGCTTTCTGTCCCTATTGCCACTATCTTCATGGAACCTTATGCAGATAACCTCAAAGGATTTCTCCTGACCTTAAATATCCATGCCACTCTATATTTGAGACATTTGTTACTTCCCAGTCTAACTTTACAAACTTTTTGTTAGCAGCTTCTATTTCAGATTTGCCTTTGTATTTTCAAGATACCAATGTTGCAAACAGACAATTATTTATTTATTGAATATACTGAATGCATATGTATTTATGATTTCAGTAGTGAAAGACATGCATTTATCAATAATTGTTATGTACAATAAGGAATATATAGGTTTCCATGCCAAGTGAAATAAGCCAGTCAAGGGCTGAATGTTTTATGTGTGAAAACTAGATGAAAATAAGGGGGAAGAAAAGGAGTCCCATTAAAATAAAAGAGAGCAACTGAGTAGAAAAAGTTGATTGCAGGGGTTGGAGGAGGGAAAGAAAAAGCCAGGAACAGGGAATGAAATTAACCCAACAGTCTCTATGTACGTATAAGAAGATACCACAGTTAATTTCACCTTTATATATGTACAGAGCAATAATTTAAAAAAATATCTATAAATAAATAGAAGGAAGAACAGTAGAGGAAAGGGAACAAGGAGAGAGAGGAGGGGAGGGAAAGGGGAAGTTCTGAGGACTAAACTGGTATAAAATTACATTCCATACTTGTGTCATTATGTGAAAATGAACCCCAATAATATGTATAATACACTAATAGAAAGGGAACGTATATGTTTTCATGATTTTCACTAACCCATCATCATTAAGGTTAATCAATTTGGGTAAGAGTATCAATGATATCATTTTGGGAAATGATAATCTTTTCAGCAAATATTATTGGAACAACAGGACTCCATACTCAAGAAAATAAAAAGTCACAAAAAAGGAAAAATAAGAATGTGAACTCTTACATAATCAAGAGCAAAAATTAACAACTGATCATATACTTAAATGTAAGCACTAGAAGTATAAAATGTCAAGGAGAAAATACAGGAGAAAATCTTTGTGTTCTTAAGATAAGGAAAGATGTCTTAGATTTGACATCTACAGCCTGATTTGTAAGAGAAATAATGATAAATTATACTTCATCTAAATTAAAAAATGAACATTTAATTTTCAAATGACACTAGTAAGAATGTAGAAAAGACAACCCAGAGAATTGGAGAAAATAAATTTTAATCATTCACCTGACAAAGGACTTATACCCAGAATGCATGAAAAACTCTTGTAACAATAATCAGAGGCGAGCCAGGTGTGGTGGTGCATGCCTGCAATCCCAGCAATTCAGGAGGCTGAGGCAGGAGGATTGCAAGTTCAAAGCCAGCCTCAGCAAAAGCAAGGTGCTAAGCAACTCAGTGAGACCCTGTCTCTAAATAAAATACAAATAGTTCTGGGGATGTGGCTAAGTAGCCTGAGTTCAATCCCCAGTACCCACCACTCCCCCACAATAATCAGAGGTCAAACAGCCCATGTTAATAAATAAATAAAAATAAAAAGATACAAGATTTGAACTGACATTTCAAAATATGAATAGCAAATAACCCATGAAAATAGACTCAAAATTGTTACTCATTAGAGAAGAACACGTTAAAAGCATAAAGTGATACTGTATCACAATCTGTAGAATGCATAAAATTAATAAGACAGAATATCAAGTGTTATCAAGGATATGTAGAGACTACAATCATGATACATTATTCCTGGGAATGTAGTATAACATAGCTACTTTAGAAAGAAGTTTTATCACATCTTAAAAGAGTTAAACATATTCTTGCCATGTGACCTAGCAATTTTATTTTTAGGTTTCTAGGCAATATAAGCAAAACCAAAAATATGTGAATGTTGATAGCAGTGTTGTTTGTAAGAGCTTCAAACTGAAAATAATCCAAATGTCTATATCTATCTGATGAACAGATGAGCAAAATGAAGCATATCCTTACAAGGAAACATTATTTGACAAGGATGTACTACAACAGTATTATATACTGTTTCATGTAAAAACATTTATGAACTTCAAACATCTTGAGTGAAATATATGAATGGTTCAATCTCTATGACATTTCTACAAAGGACTAGACTGTAGAGACAAAAAGCAGATGTATGGTTGTCTGGTGCTGGGAAGAGATACTGCCTACAAATGGGTATGCTGGAACTTTGGGTTGTTAAGGCAAATGTTTTCAAACTAAATTGGAATATTATTGGTAAAAGTATATCAATTTATTAAAACTCATTGACCAGTACTCTGATAATGAGTGTATTTCATGATATATAAATTGTACTTCTGGAAAAAGAGATAGAGAGAGGAGAGAGAGAGAGAGAGACAGACAGACACAGACACAAAGGCAGACAGAAACATCTATTGCTGTATTCTAATTTTAAGCCACATTTCTGCCTACTTAAATGAAACCTATAATTTTATTAGTTCTCTTTGTTTATAATTCCAAATTCTTATTGGTACTCATGACATGGGTGTTTAGAGCTAAAAGTTCCATTTCCATTTCCTCCACTGGAATTTTGTTTACATGCAGACCACATCATATAGTCTAGTCTCCAACTAAAGGACTGTTTTCCTTTAGTTCATGTAAACAGGGATAGACTTATAATGGTGAGGTCTTCTAATCTTCTTTTTTATGTTTTTGTTTTTGCTCATGCAGACTACTTTTGAACTGTGAAAAAATCTGTAGAATGTGTCCTTAAATTTATACATATAAAATACTTTTTTCTATAACATTAATGGATTTTTCCACTCTTTGAAGCCCACGCATGGACCTCCGGAACCATAGACAGCAGAATAAGTATCTTTCTAGTACAATTACTATAACCTAGAATATGTAGTAATGTATATGCTGAATCACTTTGAAAATTTATTTTTTTCTCCATAGTTTTAGTTGTCCTGTATGTTCTTTGACATCTATTCAAGGAAACGTTCTACATGTATGCAAATTGTTGGATTACTATATTTTTGAATCATTACCATTTGCTGAAAGGACACTAAATAATGTAGTTGGTTGAAATCTCCTATAGTGGCTTTTTTTTAAATATAGAGCAATGTGACTTTTCTATTTTAAAATCCATTAAGGATTGAAACAGTCATTAGGATGTGAATGTGGATATCTCAGGAATTGATGTACTACAATTGGAGCTGTTACATTAATGAAAGCAAGATTATCATAGAAATGAATCATATAGCCATAAACCTGTAACACAGTGGGAGCCTTAGTATGTCAGGGAAATGATGGGATATTATCAAAGAAATGGGATTTGTCTTAATGGAGAGAAAGTGTGAGCAGAACAGATAGCTGAAATTCAGAAAATTCTAGTAGAATTTAAAAGCTAAAACTCTCCCTTTATCTTAAAAGTTTTCAAAATAGGTTCTATTGTTTCAACAATAGTATTATAATAACTTATTATAATAAGTAATATCATTGAAATGATATTATTTATTATATCAGCTAATAAAAGTTGAAATTATTTTAAGATTAATTTTTAGTTAGCTCTTAAAATGTGCAGAATTTCTGCTGATATAGAGATATCTAATATATGTTACATAGCTCTAAAACAAATATTATATTATAAAAATATTGTTTATATTTTAAATATAATATTTAGGGACTGGGGATGGTGGCTCAGTGGTAGAGTGCTTGCCTAGCACATGTGAGGCACTGGGTTTGATCCTCAGCACCCTATATTAATAAATGAATAAAATTAAGGTCATCAACATCTAAAAATATTTTTTAATATATAATATTTACATTATCAATTTTTATATTCTAATATATATATATATATTTTTGCTTGTATATATCTTGGCAGTCTAAGAAACTGATATAAATTTATTTTTTTCTGAAAGTCACTTAATCACCCTGTTTA